>NW_017674472.1:29012-95405 GCF_001879085.1 Nicotiana attenuata
CTTCCGATCTAGAGAGTAGGGAGTACATTTCAAGTCAGCTGTCAGGAGCCCGCCTGGAGAGCAGGGAATACATTTCAAGTTTAGCAATCAGGATCCCGCCTGGAGAGCAGGGAATACATTTCAAGTCAGCAGTCAGGAGCCCGCCTGGAGAGCAGGGGATACATTTCATGTCAGCAGTCCGGAGCCCGCCTGGAGAGCAGGGAATACAATTGTGACGATCTGGCCCGTCGTCTCATGTGTTATTGCTCCGTTTCCCCCATTTCATGCTTCTTCATGTTTCGTTATCGGTATGTGGTGTGTTAGAGTTGATTTGGACTGGTTTTGATAAGAAATGAGACACTTAGTCTCTTTAAGGAAAGCTTAAGTTGGAAAAGTCAACCGAATGTTGACTATTGAGTTAGAGGGCTTGGATGTGATTTCCGGTGATTCAGTTAGCTTCGGGGGATGATTTGTGACTTAGGAGTGCGATCGGATTTGATTTTGGAGGTCCGGTGTAGAATTAGGCTTGAATTGGCGAAGTTAGTATTTTGGCGAATCCCGGTTGATAGGTGAGATTTTGATCCGAGAGTCGGAATGGAATTCCGAGAGTTGCTGTAGCTTCGATATGTGATTTTGTGATGTGTGTGCAAAATTTTAGGTCATTCGGACGTCGTTTGGTTGGGTTTTTGATCGAATGCGGGTTTCGGAAGTTTTAAAAGAACTTAGGCTTGAATCCGATGAGTATTGATGATTTTAGTGTTGTTTGATGTGTTGTGATGATTGGAACAAGTTTGGATAATGTTTTAAGACATGTTGGTGCTTTTGGTTGAGGTCACGGGGGGCCTCGGGGTGATTTCGGATGGCTAGCGGGATGAAATTTGGATTTGGAGACTTCAAATGTTGCTGATATCTGGTATTCTCGCTTCTGCGAGTCTTGGACCGTAGAACCGGACCCGCTTAAGCGATGGGTTGACCGCAGAAGCAGTGAAGAGGCCTGGGCGCCTGGTTCTGTAGAAGCGTTGGTGTAGCCGCAAAAGCGGAATCGCTTATGCGATGTTGTGACCGCAAAAGCGGTTTGGTTCGAGAGTGGGATTTCCGCAGAAGCGGAAGGAATAACGCGGAAGCGATCCCGCAGAAGCGGGATGGGGACCGCATAAGCGAAAGTGCTGGGCTGATTATTAAATATTTCCTCCGCGAGCTAGGTATTATTTTCCTTCATTGTTGAGTATCTTGAGAGCTTTTTGGGAGAAATTGAAGAGGTTTTCGACTGGAGTTTATTGAAGGTCATTTGAGCTCGAATTTGGGAGTTCTTGGTATGATGAACTCGTGGCGAGACGAGGAATCCGGTAATGTGAGTTTTGTAATTTTTCGAGAAGTGGGTCCGGGACTCGGGTTTTGCTAGTTTCGAGATTGCTGCTATTTTTCGACTGTTTTCGATTGGGTATTGTCGCATTGGCATATTGTGATGTATTCTCCCTGATTTTGGTTAGATTCAATGCGCTAGGAGGCCGATTTGAGGGGCAAAGGCGTTGCGGGCTTGAGATTTCGCCGGTTCGAGGTGAGTAATGATTGTAAATGATATCCTGAGGGTTTGAAACCCCGAAGTTGCATGCCATAGTGCTATATTGAGGTGACTTGCACGCTGGATAGCGAGCGTGGGGTAGAGCACCGTTGGGGATTGTGACTTGGTCCGTCCCAATTGTTGATTTTACCGCGTATTTGATTGAAACTTATTTGATATTATCATGACTTGGGCTGATTGCCGTACTTGGGGCTTATTGCCGACTGTTTAAAATCCTTGTGAGCTATCATCACTGTTTTCCTCACTATTTGAAAAATATTATTTGAACTCAGTCCATTTGAATTACACTGTTTCATGAACTCAGCTATATTTTTACTCAACCTTGAGTTTTAACTGATGTTTGAACTATTGTTTGAGCTGAGCATTATTATCTTTACTGATGCCTGAGGGGCTTATGATTATTTTTGGACTGATTGAGGCCGAGGGCCATATGTGAGGATATGTCGAGTGATGTGAGGAGGCTTTCAGGCCTCAAGTGATATGTGAGGAGGCTTTCAGGCCTCGAGTGATATGTGAGGAGGCTTTCAGGCCTCGAGTGTATTGTGAGAAGGCTTTCAGGCCTCATGTTGATATGTTCAGGCTTTCAGGCCTTATGATGATATAACGCTTGGGCTGTAGGAGTCTGCACACCCACAGTGAGCGCGGGTACCCATTTAGAATTGGACAGTGGTAACAATGACACTGTCATATGCGTTTTGGTCAGGTAACAATGACTGACCAGTCAGGTAACAATGGCTGACCAGTGGTAACACTGGCACTGTAATACGCGTTTTGGTCAGGTAACAATGGCTGACTGGTCAGGTAACAATGACTGACCAGGAACATAAATCATGCCCGAGGGGCCGGTACTGTTTTGAGATATTGCCCGAGGGGCGAACTTTTATGTGCTCATCTTGCATACTTATTTGCCTCTTTACTTGTTATACCGTGGTATTTGTGCCCGAGGGGCGGATTTTCTGTGCGTATCAGCACTAACTGTTTTGGTATCGTTTTCGTAATCACTGAAAAGATCATTTTTAAAAGAGATTTGAACTGAGCCAAGGTATTTCTAAAGATTACACAGATTTCATTTTTTTCTCAGAAAATTGCACCCGGCTTCTGTATAGCATGTTGGTTGCTTTACGTGATTTCTTGCTGCTCAGTTATTATTTACTTTTATTACTCACTGAGTTGGAGTACTCACTTTACTCCCTGCACCTCGCGTGCAGATGCAGGTATTGTTCACCCGGTAGTGGGTTTTGAGCTGGTTGAAGGTATTGCTATCGTAGCTGAGCAGAGTGACCGCCAGCGTTCGCGGCACCGGATTACTTCCTTTGGTTCTAAATTTTATTCCGTATATTGTTGGCCCTGTAGTTGTATTTAGACTTCTCTAGATGCTCGTGACTTGTGACACCCCGGTCGGGTTGTGTTGGGTTGTAAACTTCGTTAATTAATATCCTTAAGTCGTATTTTGCTATTCATTTATGTTTAACTAATTTGAAAGGAACTATTTGGGTTAGTTGGCTGGCCTTGTCTTCACGAGAGGCGCCATCACGACTAGTGCGGGGTTTTGGGTTGTGACATCTGGTTCCTATGTAATACGATTATATGATGAATAATTTGGTTGAAGTTGATTAATTTGGGCATCTCAGTAGTGTGCAGTACAAACTCAACTTCACAGTAATCTTTTTATTTTGATATTACTGCTTGGGTACATCTTTGAATTTCTTTGGGTTTGAAGACCTTTTCTTTTGTGGTGATCTGAATTCTGTTTTGAATTCTTGTGTGTACTTTATTTTTTGCTATGATGTAAAATTGTAGAGTGTTTTCTTAGTGATGCAATGCTAAGTTTTTTGTTAATCAAAATATTTGATACTCGATTCTTTGAGACTGCTTTGGGAAAAAAGAAGAGGAACGAAAGAGATGATACATTGAAGAAATTGAAGATGATGTATAGCCTGTTTGGCCAAGTTTCTTTTTGGTCGAAAGTGATTTTTTTTTTTTACCAAAAGTACTTTTGGCCAAAAATTGAGGTATTTGGCCAAGCTTTTGGAAGGAAAGAAAGTGTTTTTAAGGAGAAGCAGAAGCAGTTTTGGAGAAGCAGAAAAAAGTAGCTTCTCTCCAAAAGCACTTTTTTGAGAAGCACTTTTGAGAAAAATACACTTAGAAGTAGTTTTTTAAAGCTTGGTCAAACACTAATTGCCTACTCAGAAGTGCTTTTCAAACTAATTCGCCAAACACAAACTGCTTCTCACCAAAAGTACTTTTGAGAAAAGCACTTCTCAAAATACGGGCTAGTAGTTTAGTAAGAGGAGAAAGAAGATAAAGGAAATTCGCGAAGAGAAAAGAGTGGCATAAGTACTATGGGACCCACTTTTCCACTTATTTAATAACTAGAGGTGCCTCATACAAGTTTTGTTGGTCGAGTCTCACTCAAAATAAAAATTTTCCTGCATTTATGAGATGGTCTTGGCAAACTACTCAGGGCAGTAATATTTGAGATACAAAAACATATATGGGGTCGTTTGGTAGGATGTATTAGGGGAAAATAAAATATGTATTATCTTTGGTATTATTAATCTCTTATTTGGTATTCCCTTTGTCTCATATTATATGTCATGATTCTCTTGTACACGCCTCTTAAGAAAAATTAGTTAGGGTGGGATTTGGACTACTTTACCTTTATTCATGTCTTAATATTTACATTTTTCTTCATTGAATATTTTATCCATTTATGTGTCATCTCCATTAGTGATATCATCTAAATTTTTACTAAATGTGAATGCAAATCATTGAATATACTTTGTTTGGTCTTCAACCATGTTCACAAATAATTAATTTTGTCTTGATATGACAAATAATTTGAGACAACTATTTTTAGTAATCGTGACTGATAATATGAGACAAAGGGAGTAATGTTTTTCAACCTATATATAACTAATACTTGTATTAGTTATACACCATATTCAGTATTATTCTTATATATATTAAATCATGGCATTAGCAATAACATAGTTTTTAATACATGGATAAGCATATATAAAAACAAAATTGCCCTTTCAAAGTCGTTTCCAAATCCTTTTCCAAAACTTCCCAGGTTTTTTTTTTCTTCTAAAACAATTATGGAACGCATGTTATTTTTAATACACCAAATCAGACAGGCAATAAGAAATAATCTCAGTATAACTAATCTCAACATTACTAATACAGTATTCAGTATTATTCTTATATACCCTACCAAACAACCCCACACTGTAGAAGTCATTACGCTCAGTACAGTTTTGAGTTGTTGCAAGCTCATTTGTTAGTTGTTACAATACTGAGTTTTGCTGTAGTATACTAAAGTTTTACACTCTGTTTGGATCATTGTTACCCATCGTTTTATAATGTATTGTATCGTACCGTTTTATGAATACCACGTTTGGATAGATTGTATTGTTTGTTATTAAATAACATCTATTGTTTGGTTTGACCGTACCGTACTGTACAGTAACTGATAAGTTTACTAAAATACCCTCCATTGTTTAAATATTAAATTATCAAGAATTACGCGTGAAAATAATTTAAGAAAATTTCTTTCTACTAATTTATCATCAAATATATCTTATAAATAGATTAAGCAATTAAATTCATGCAAATTCTAACAAAATTAGTGGAACAAGTTAATAATATTAAAAACAATAATAAGTATACTCCATTTCTAACTAGATCATAATAATAATAAAATATAAAATAAAATGTTAAAGAACTATGATAAAGAAAGGAACGAGAATTGGCAGAACAAAGATAATTAGAATTGGAGATAAAATCAAATTAGGAGGAAAAACGAAACAAAAGAAGGCAAAACACCTTTGACGTTATAGTTGGAAGCGGCAGAAGTTCTGGAAAAAAAGGGACAAAGACAAAGTAGGTTATAGGTTGGAGATTTGAAGTTAAAATTAAAAATTAAAAATAAAAAGGTAAAGGATAAAATAGAATTATGGAGAATAAGTAAGGGCATAATTGGAAAGAAAAATAGGAAACAATCCCACCACACCAAATCGGTTGTTTTAAAAATGGAACTTTTCATTGTTCCGGAATAATGAATTTAACAATACAATTCAACCAATTTTAATGAAACAATCAAAACAAATATTGTTTTGGGACAACAATACAATACGATAGATGGTAACAACCATCTAAACAAGCTGTTAGTTTGACTCGACTTTTTAACGTTTGCTTTCTTCAACTGTAAGGGACGCCAAGTTGCTTTCATGATAAATTAATTATATGAAAATAATATAAGAATTATTAATTTAATTTGATAAATTGAATTCGCTTGCCACTGCATTATATAAACTATTAGTTTAAACCAGAATTTAAGTTCGGGATGTGGTTAATTGAATCTAAAACATAAACTGAACTCTGAAGGCAAAAAATAATTAGTAATAAGTACAAAAGAGTTGTACTATTAATATTATTGATTTTGAATTCTTAAATTCAAAACTTTAGTTACATTTCACCTCAATTAGACTAAGTGACATTGTGATTACAAATTTAATTAGATCAAATAAAGTACAAAATTATAAATTTATTAGTCATTATTATTAAGCCTATGGATGACTTTGTTTTTAAATTAATAATTATTACTTGACTGAGTTTGACCAAGACCGAACTAAGCAAATTATGGGAGATTTGCACAAATAGGGTCCCCGTTTTTAAGTAAATTTTGCAAGAATAGGTCAGCGAGGCATAACTTGTTCAAAACTATGAACAAGTTGCAAAACTTTAAAAACAAGTAAAATAGTTGAATGCCAGCTCTCAAAAGGCAAATTGGGTGCAATATCTTGGCTAAATACAGGGAGCCGAGACAAACTTCGCTGAAGTGATTAAGTAAAGCCTATTCAATTATCATAAAATACAGGAAAAGATATTCAAGCCAGTGCAGTGCCTGAATCTTGATCAAAGCTAGAAGCACCCTAAGCAACCAGTTAAATATATAAATAAGCAAAGAGCTAAGATGCCTTAATATTTGCAAAATTTTCAGTCTGAACAGAAAACTCTTCTGTGCAAAGATTACAAATCACCCTACAAAAGAAACTACATTTCTAACAGTGAATATACAAAGTACAGAGAGACAAATGTAACAACAATGTAATCCCCCTACTTGTGAAGTATTCCTAAGTGTACGGCGTATATCGAGAGGAGAATAAAGCACCAAACGGGTAAAAAGACACATGCCCCACCTCCGTCAGAAAGCAACAGCTGCAAACCACAATATTAAGACTCTACATTAAGGCTGATGTTGCTTTCTTATAGGAACTTAGCTTCACTTTATTTGCTTCCCTTGAATGCCGAAAGAGAAAAGAACGATCTTGATGCTGAAACACAAAACACCAAAACATTAAGAATATGAAGGACATATACATCACTAGAAGTTCAATTTTCAAAAGGCGTAAGACAGAAAGTTACAACGGAACTTAAAACACAAAAGGAAAGAAACCTTTTGTTGTACTTGCTGGAGCTGAGAGCCGGCTTGCCTGCAATTTTTGAGCAGCAACTTTGCCTATGCTTGTTTGAGCTGCAAGTATGGATGTCCAGTCTATGTAAGGTTTATCGATAAAAGAATTATGAGACAGAGCTGAGTGCAAGCAATAAATAACATAGACAATTAAAAGAGTCTACTAGGATAGAAAATAAAAAATGTTTGCTGCGAAGCACAAAGAAATACCGGATAGCTCATAGGCTTCAGACGACGACTTTGGTTGTCCAGAATGCTTAGCATGAAGCGTGGCTTTCTTCAGTAGATTGTCCGAACTACTTTTGATAAGAAGTTTAGAATCCTCTGGATCATCCTCACCTTCAGAGAAGAAAGATGGGCTTGAAACACCAGTTGAATTCGAATCAGTCTTACTCTTACGAGCAAAGTTTAGAAGCCGCTTTAATCCCTTTGGCACATCCTTCTGATATACCATGGTAGGAGGATTCTCAGCATTACCCCAGTCAATAACATCTTCACTGCTTTCTTCAAGCAACATTTGAGACAGAGAATGACGAACTCGTGGACTTGAGATTCTTACAGTTGCAACATCAGCCAGAGATTCACCAAAACCATCATTACATGGAACGGCTTGATCCTCCTGCTCCTCTATTTCCACCCAGGCGCTAGGGGAAATGTTCGATTCCTCTTCAACCTCTCTTGTCAGTGTAGACTCTTCCATCCTTCCAAAATCATCTTTGTTATCTGGCGTAACCTTATTGCAGCTCTCTCTATCTTCATATTTTCGAGGGCTGATTAACTGAATTGCGGAGACTTCAGCTTCATGGATTTTTAACTCCTCAAGACCCCTGTCCTGCAGCTGATTAAGAGGACCAGAAGCAACAGAGGCCATCTCATTCTCCTCAACTTGAACGAAGTCCGTAGATTCCCTCAAAGATTTTCCAGGCTGGGGTGAAACTTTGGCCTTTATGACTGGACTATGACCAGATCCAGTACCCGAGCCCTTACGAAGAAAAGGTTTTGCCTCCTTTGATTCCACAGGCACCACACTGCTTTTCTTGGTTAACTTGCTGAGTCTAGGTTTAGCAGAGGAGGCAGAATCTCCAGAGGTAGGCTGAACTTTGGCTTTCGTGGGTTTGCTGACTTTTGTCAGAGTCTGCGGTTTCTTGTCATTCCCATTTGGAACATTCTTTCTGATATTATTCTGGGGTGCTTTCACAGGTTTTGCTTGGGGCTGTAATTTCTCAACCTTTTGGCTTGTCTGAGGAACTGCTGTTGTTGACTGTGATCTTCTACGGGTAGGTGTAGTACCTGTAGAATTTGTTATAGGAGGAGTTTTAGCAGTTGATGTCCCTGTAACTCTTGGTGACGGCATAGATGGCCATGACTTCCGCGTTGCTGGCAGTTGCGATGCTTTTGATGAAGCTTTCTTTACAACAGCGGGTTTGGGAGTTTCACCTTTGGTATTTGCAGATTCAGGGGAGTTCTTGACTGTTCTCTGAGTTCTCTTAATATTTGGTTTTTTACTAACATTACTTGCATTTCCTGAGACAATTGCTGCTTTTCTTTCATCAAGAACTTGTTGCAGTGCTTTAAATTGTTTATCCTTCTCTGCTCTATTCCTAGCAGTTTCACGACGAAGTTTCTCATCCCTTTTTTCTTTGTAATGATCATAGAAACCACCTCGACGCTCAGTGGGACGGCTTTGGTGTTTGTTATCAGTAGCTGCCGAGCTCCGATATTTGGTAGGCTTGGTTTCCATCATTTTCGTGAGCAATTGGTTTAACTCTGCTTCCTTTTGTCGAGTCCATTCAACTGACGCATTTAATTTTTCACCTATTTCTGCACCTTGGTTAGGGAGAGATTCCTCTCTCATAGCCTTTGGACTATATGCTTTCTCTTCAGGTAACTTTTGTTCGATATCAGCAGCAGTAGCGTCAGCGTCAAGACTATTGGGAGGAGAGTATGAATCGGGTTTCATTTCCAAAGTACTCTCAGTTTCTTGATCTTCCGTTTTATTGATAGCCATGGAAACTGGATCATCAGACGCCACATCAGCAGAGCCTTTAGAACTTTCACACACCCCTGAACTCCATCTTCTCAATACCGCTTTATTAGCACCAACTGAGGCGTTTAATAGTGACTTTGTCCTCTGATAATCAACAGTTCCGCCTTTCTGTTTGTTTTCAAAGAGACTGATTGCGTCTTGCACACTCATTCTGCACACATCCTTCTCAGCCTTTTTCGAGGTTTGCTCAGAGTCTTCCTCATCACTACCGCTGGCAGCTGCATGATGAGAGACTGACCTTTCTCTGGCGGGAAAGTAATTTAGACTCTTAATCGTTAAAGCAGTGGATCTTCGTGACCCAGAGCGCCCAATTTGGACTCTTCGCATTGGAGATGCAGACCTTCTCGGAGATGCAGATCTTATAAGAGTCCGACTTCTTTCCGCTGACGGTTGTTCCTCCTCACTTGTACAGGAAGATTCCTCGCTCCCTGATGAGTTTTGTCTCTCCATATGTGCAGCTTTTGCAGGGGAAGCACTATATGTCACTGGTGTTTCCGACTTTGATGGTCCGGATGTTTGAGAATTGCCCTCTACTGAACCAACTTTGTCATTTCTGATATCAATTCTTGAAAGAGACAACTGTTTACTCTCGTGGCTCGGCACAATAAACTTCTGTAGACAGTTCCTGAAACAGACAACATAAAATGCAGTCATTAACCTGTTGCACACATCTTCCAGATGAATTAGGTTTAAGTGGTAGAAAAGAGTATCACTAACTTAACCACAAAACAAATAAAACAAAACAAAAACAAAAAAGAGCAAATTTTATTAGATCTTCATTGCCCTCACTATTAAGGCTATTTCGTTCAGATTTGGGAACAGTCTCTACTAATCGAAATGAGTGGTCATTAGATCACTAACTGAAAACAATTAAGTAGGAGTAAGGTGGTGCTTGAATTGGAAAATAAATTTGTTTTTGGAACAACTAGCATTTATTTTGGTTTATGGGGAACGATGTGCATGTGGAAATTTATATGCGGAAAATATCACTAAAGCCTTAAAACACTTTTATTGGTGAAAAATAATATCTCAGAACCAAACGAACACTTATATTTTCAACAAAGAATATTCTGCTGGAGAAATGGTTAAAAGAAATACAGGGGACAGATTAAAGAAAAAATACTTTCGGCTTTGGCTAAAAAAGTCATATTCACTGATACTGACTAAAGAACAAGTATTGTTTGGTTTCAGGAACAAAATAAGTACAGAGAATTGATTAATTCAATAACTGTCTAATCAAAATACTGAAAATCAGCTGATCTACTCCAAACTTGATAGACCCTTAGATTTTGCTAGTTGACAGATGAATCAAGGGTGGAAAAGTTTTCCTCTTTTCCCCCCATTTTTGATAAGGTAAACCCAACCCCCGAAATCCTCCTGCCAGGAGTCAACGTGGCCTTTTCCACTTAGCACCCTTGATAACTCGAAAATCCAAACTCTAGGTCAGAAGTGGAGTGCTGTTACCATTGGAGCAACGGGCAACCTCACTTGTCGAAAGGTTTTCCTCCCGTTTATGATAACTCAAAATACAAAAAGAAATCACGGTTAAAAGAAAAAGAAACAGCACATTGACAGAGCATAGAAACAGCTGAAAATGGATTAAAGGGATTAGACCCTCCCCGCCACTAGTTCTCCCACGGCTTACCTCAATTCAACAGCTCCAAAATAGTAAGAGAACTTTTCTATGTTAATAATATCCTCAAAGGAGCATGTGGTGCCAGCAGCTTGGTCGATAGCAGCAGCTAGTTCTCCTTTTAAAGCAGTCAGCCTCAACTCGATCGCCCTCAGCAATTCATTCCTGTATACCATTAGATTATTTGGAGATGATAGATTAATTTCTGAATTTAGAAATTGTAAGATGCATAGGGACATACTTGGAAGCATCTGATGAAGAAGAGTTATCATCTGCCTGGTGTGGTATCAAAGATCATGTCATCTTTAAACGTGTACATGCAATAATTTGCGGAAAAGACAAGAACTAAAAAATAATCCAGGAATAGAGATGGATAATTTACTTGCTGCGTTGATGACACTGCACCACTTGAGTAAACGCATTCTGCTAAAAGTAAGAAAAACCATATTAGTTGCTAATTTCTTTCTTCTATTTTTCAGATTGAGGATTCTACAAAGGCAGAGAACAGTAAGACTAACCTGCTTCGTCGCTCCCAGTACGATCCTGAGGACCCTAAAAGAATAACAAGCTCAGTAATTCTGCTTGTTACAGGTTCTATAGATTAATTGAAGGGTCAGAATAATTAAAAAGAACAAGAAAAGCACCTTTGAATACAAAGAAACATGAAACTTCCGAGCTTCTTCAAGCTGAGATATTTCATTTACCATGGCCTTGGCCATATCTATTGTAGGTGATGAGCTGATAATACGAAGAAACCTGGAAATACAGGGATTGGAATATGGAAATACGGAAGCTTAGAAAAATCTTTCAAAAACAGTTTGAAGTAAATGACAACTGAGTGACTGATCAAAAAAAGTAAATGATGATGATTGAGTGAACCTGATCAATGTGGATTTTGTAAACCATTTAGCGTCATTAAGATTCCCTAGGGGTCTAAATCTGAAATTGGCATCTGATCCCTTTGAGTGCAAAGATTTGATTTTGGGAGAATGAAGCACCAATTGCTCCAGAAGACCGGAGGTTAGTGTTTCTAACTTGTTGCCATAGCAGATATGCGACTCGTACCTGCGCCCAAAATATGGTAAAAAAAAAAGGAAGAATTAGTATCACGAGAACCATGATCCACAGAAGAATTCATGGCAAGTGCACCAACTGTTGGGATTTAAGTAACCAAAGAAAACCTCAACTGGTCTATTCTCTTGCTACACTGGGAACAAACTAAATTTCCGGTCTCCCCATTTTCAAAAAGGGAGAAACAAAAAGTTAATGAGTCCTCATGCAGAGATCAACACAAATATTGTTCACTTAATGAAAATTATGAAATTGACTGCACCTAGAATATAGCCAGTTGAATTAAAAACAAAAGGACTTACCTGTTCTGGCTTGGGAAAATCTGAAATTCAACATAGTCCATCAAGACATCAGCATCTATTCCATCCTCCATTTTTTGTCTCTTAAAAGCCTAAGCCTGGTCAAAGGAAGCTAGTCAATTAGCTCAATGTAAGATTGTCAAGATTACTCTCAACTCTTTTAGGTAACTTAGACGTGCATTGACTTCAACAAAGAACTCATTTTGATTCCAAGAAGACTGAAACAGACACAAAATTACACCAAATATAGAAGTGAAGTAACTATCAAATCAAATACATCAACATTATAGCCTAGGGGGACAAAAATAAGCGAGCTGACCTTAAAAACAGAACCAACCCACCATTGCCAAAATTAAATTTTTATCTGACCCAACAACTTGAATATAACTAAATCTCAACTGTCTATAGGTCAGTAAGCTGCAATAAAACTAAAACAATGAAGAACAGACATAACTGCATTCAAAATCAGATCTACCTTCAGACGAAATTGTCTTTTAATTCCTGTCATTGTTTCTTTTTTAACAGTCACTGTTTCAAGAACTAAATGTGCAGCAAAAAGAATGTTAAAAATATCTACTTGGGTTTCAGCAAAGTGTAAAATGCAGGTTGAAAAAGAGGAGACTTACAGGAAATGGAGCACAGGCACAGCCCTCAAAGTTGGAGGAAAGAAAAAGAGCTTGTTGGTGAAGATCTTAAATGGGGTTGGTCCAAATCAAGAACATAACAAAGTTACAGTCTTTTCCCTTTAATAAAAGTTGTGGTCACAGCCCCAGCTGGAGTAAAGAAGAGAACTTTGAGTGCAAGGAAGAAGATGAAAAAGGAGGTAAATACTTAGAGACAGTGTGTGACTGTGTGTTGGGTTTGAGAAAGAAGCAAATGTTTGTTCAGTTGGGGGGTGGGTGGGTGGGTGGAGAGTGGAGAGTGGAGAGTGGAGAGTGGGAGAGTGGGGGATGAATGCGGTGATTGCGTTTGAGAAAAGCTTATTACTATATCGATTGTCTTTATTATTGCACCGAACGCTTGTAGCGCGTGATGTCACGTTTCATTTCTCTTTCCTTTTTCTTTTTTTCATCTATGAATTCAAACTTAGTTTGGTTATTATTAAATTTTATTCAAGTGGTCCTCTGCTCTTGTACCAATTTAGATTTTTTCTTTTTAAGCAGACGCCTAAGTGCATATACTTCCTTTCTACATTCTTATTTGTAAGGGATTAGTATTAATTTTCTTAGGTAATTTTAGAAACGGGAATAAAGATTCCATATGGGGTACGTCATTTGATTTAAGCACCGTCCAGTGATTTTTATTGAATATATCAAAGTCAGAGATGAAGTTCATAACTTCATATATTGCCTACAGCGAAATGAAATGATTATACAATAACGTTTGAGCTGGAAATTTGCTGAGGAAAAGTCCTCTTTTTATTTTGCAAATAAAGTCAAACTAACCGACGAATTCTGTTTAGGAGAGTACTCATGTTCCACGCAGCAAATGCTAATGTTTTGAAATCCAAATCGTAGCCTCATATTCTAAAGTGACTATATTCTTTTTTTTTTTTTTAATTTCCAACAGATGTTTGATACTCGTATTGCAGCGATTCGTGCGGCAGTAACACATATTAAAAGGAAAACGCTTTCTACTAAAAAAAATCATCTCAAAAAGTTCGAATCTAAAACTTATAGTTAAGGATGAAGGAATACTATTGATCCTATCACAACGTTAATGGTATAACTATCTATTCTTTAAACATAGTCATGTCATAATATTAAAAATTCAACACAGAACTCCAATTAAAGGGAACTATAGAGAGACAGGTGCATGGGAATGGCGGGCCTATAGCTTGACTTAGAAGAAAGAATAACAACCCACACCACACAAGGCGTTACACAGCCACTACTACTACTACTACTTTTTTGAGCCTAGAAATTTTAGCAAATCTTGAAGCAACGGCGATTCGTAAAAATAAAGGTGCCTAATTTCCAATTTGCGAATCCACCATCCATGTGGTTTATGGTGACAAATTTCAGACCCCAGACAGCAGATTCGATCCCACAACATAAAATAACAATAAATCATGTGCTGTCCCACAGCACCCCACTATATCTCCTCCCTTCTTGACTCTATTCATTCGCATTACCCAATTTGTTGCCTTATTTAAAATTTGATGTATCTTCCCTTATGCATCCGTTCCTATTAATTCAATTCGAAATTTTGTCTTAGTAAATGTTGGTTCCCAAGATGACTCCTTCAACCGCACAGACATCCATTCCCTTCGCGTTTTGCCCGCTCTATCCACCTAATTTATGTTTTCCGAAACTAGACTGCTCGCACTTCACATGTGTATTTGACTTGTTAAAATTGTAGAAATAAAAGATAAGCAGCAAGGTTAACAGGTTTTACCCATACCAACCCGAGCCGAAACGATAGACATCTAGCAGGATGAATGAAAAGGAAACTACAGCCATGACCTGAACGAATGATAACTTAGTGCTAATATTAACCCCACAAGGTAGTGAAGAACATAGTCATTTATCACACACTGCGTAAACTACGTAACTAACCTGAATGACAGACTAACTCGTTTCCTTTTTTTTTGTTATCTCGAACCGAGAGTCTATCGAAAACCGTCTCTCTACTCCATCGGGTAGGGGTAAGGTCTACATACACACTACCCTCCCCACACCCCACACCTGTGGGATTTTACTGAGTTGTTGTTGTTGTGGAGAACTTGGAGGGTAGAACATGTGGTCTAAGGAATGGCGGGTGCCTCAAGTAGTTATTTTTCACGTGTACAACGGAAAAAAGAAAACCTTTTTTCTTCTTTTGTTTTTGAGAAGAAAAAATGAAAAACCTTCCATGCCGTTTCTGGGTACAGATTTACTAAATGAAGTACCTTACTGAATGTTGGTTGCCTTGGGGTTGACATTAAGTAATTATAAATCTTGATTGCTCAACCAAAATAGCAGTAGCAACCAAAGTTTTTTAAGCACAACTTATGAACTCATTGTCCACAGTTGTACAGGGCAACTCAACCTGGCTCATAAAGAGAAGTGAAAGAATCATTCACTTAAGGAAGCCATAAGCAACGGCGGTTAAACATTGCAATATGCTCTCAACCATTTAAAGCATCAGCATGGCTGAATCAAATGAGACTTCTTACTGGTTAACTCGCTCTGCCTACGAATCAGTAGACAGCCCTAAATTAAAAAAGTACTAGTTGTTCGCTACAAATCATCTGCAGAATCTCTCATCTAAAAAGGGCAATCACCCAAGCACATTAACAGACAATACAGTCCAAAGAAAATAGATGACACAACTCAAACCATTGCTCCACGGGGAGTAACAAGACTAACAAACACCACCCTAATGATACAAATGTTGTCTGACACATTCCTCCCATCAGAAACAATCTTAGACATATCAAGGAGAAGCAGGAGAATTAGTCAACCTTCAGTTAGACCATACATGGACTAGTCCAAGCCTGTTTCCGGTATAAATCTCATTGCGCTCTTCGTCATAGAAAAGGGCAGTAATATCTTCTAGGGCTTCTGAAACCGTGCTCCTAATTCTGGAAGCTTGGACCCGCTTTTGTGAGTTGCAGCATCTGCCACCGGGCCCACTACAATCATCAGCAGTGAGGCCACTGGTTGCTTTGATTTTAGCAAGGCATTTTCCGGTCAGAATATTGCTGACATTAATAGATCCCGCTGTGCCAAACCAGAATACCCATGCTCAGAAATTCATAAAAGTAATATGAAACGGCAAAAAATAAATAAATAATAGATCCCACTAGTCCAGCCATCCAGGTTATATATGTGCTCCCTAGCTCTAAGCTTATTAATGTGTGTGAAGCATTCTGTAATACAGGAATACATATGTGGCAGATTGATCAAATTTATCATGATATGCAGCCATCCAAACGCTTATCGACTCCTTGCCATTTTAATTGGCCTACTTTATGACCAGTGGGTCCCAAAATTTTGACCTCTTCTGTTAAAATGGCTATTTTTTTTTCATCCAACAATCACAACTTATATAAACTAATACTATAACAAGTTATTTCAAATAATGTGTTTCCAAACCACCTCTTTATCTTTTCACATTTCAGACAATTATTTAGACTCTTCTATACCAAACAATAACAATTTGTCAATTCCAAGCTAGTTCGAGTCAGCCATATGAATCCTCACAAATCATATCAATCAAGTTAGACCCATACCAATCCAATATTTGAAGATGATAATAACAAATAAAACCGACTTAAATAAGAACAATAACAATAACAAGAACAATGTAAATGATGATGATGGTAACAAGAAAAAACAACAGTAGCAGCACAGCAGCAGCAGCAGCAATGATAATGGTAAGTCAATATCCATTCAAAGAGTTTACTCTTAAACAGCATGAAAGTCAAGCCAGGTCACTTAAAATGAAATTAAAGAAGTATTGTTGTTTTCAGTCATCAAGTAAGACTTGAGAAATTCCTGAAATCTAACATACCATTTCCTTCAGATAAGGGATCATCAGAATCAGCTTTGCAGTATGAAATAATAAGGTCCTGATCACTAGTTATGTAAATGTTGTTAGTGTTGCAATCAGGATGCCATAAAAGGTGATCCTCAAATGAAGTAACAAGCTCCCCACGGAAGTTCCAAACAGCTACTGTTCTGTTTCTAAATGTCAAGAACAACTGGTTCTCATAAAGAAATATGAATGCCGAGGGGGTCATGAACTCAGTCCTGCTAACTTCTGTCAACTCAGAATTGCGTACCTACATCCAGTAGACATTAGAAATGATGATAAAGGAAGACAGATGTGTTGTTGAACATAGATAGCTACTCACATCCAGAATCTGAAGATTCTCGTTCTCTTGCTTGACAAGAAGCTTTTCATTAAACTGTTCAATGAAATCCACCTTCTTATTTCGGTGAAGAAGATGGTTGAAAGATTTAAGAACAGTGCCGTCCTCAATGGACAGAATCTTCAGAGGTACGTGGCCACTAGCTTTGGTAAATATCAACAACATGATTCCTGGACTGCTTTAAAGAAAAGAGGGGAAAGATTTAAAAAATATATAGGACAGAAATCCAGGTCTTCCAAGTCAAACCACAGCAAAATTATGGAGAATACACTCCTATAACACAATAAACTGGACTCCATTCAGTGAAATGAACCCACATTACCTAGAACATCCTTTCTTCACTTAGTCATAGATTCGAATATGAGATCTTGAAATATTATGTTATTCCCACAAATAAATAAAACCATAAAAGCACTATAACAAAAACAAACAAAAGCTCTTATGGAACATCTGGACACACAGAAGAAAACAGAAAGACGAAGAAATAGAAACGGAGCAATACACAAGATTGACGATATAATAAACTTAAAATGGGTAGCGACTCAAGCAAACATGAATCAAGTAAAATTGCCCATTTTAAACCATTCCCTCAAAAAAGCTACACTTTGATTACTAGCTAAAGCATTTATATGGTAGTCTAACAGGGATCATGTATAATTAGGATAGCTTATTGACTTCGAATGAAACCTGGAGGAGCAAGACTAAAATGCAGACAAGTTTCCACACAATTACTCATGCAACAAATCCAGCAACCAGCTTTTTTTAGAGACAATGCAAAATAATGAGTTTACCTGATTTTAATCTCTTGAACATTTTTGTCTGAGATTGAGTATAACATTGAATAATTCTTCAGGTCAAACACCTTGTATATGCTGATGAAAGTGAAAAGAGTTCCGTAAGTACAACAGCAACTTCACAAGATTAAAAAAACATCTGACCTTCTGTTGGGCCTCTTTGAAAATAAAAACAGGACTTTATAACAGAACAATCACCTATCCTGGGCGGAGTAGGTAAGCACTTTTCCATTGACATCATCGAACTCCACAAAACCAGGCCATTTTAATGACTCTGACTCAAATAGCGCAAAGCCAGCATCTGGTTTACCCCTCCGGATGTATCTAATTTCATCAACTATATAAGATTAGAACTTGATAAAAAGAACATATGAAAGAGAGCAACCAAGCCGTAATAGTTATCACATACTCAATCCTTGTGGTTCTGCATTTCAAGGAACTGAAATTATCTGATGCGTAGACTGAAACAGTGATGAGCGAGTCATTGTTTTTATTGTAAAACAAACTTCGTATAACTTCATCTGGACTGACGTTCAGAAAGCATATTCTCTCGTTAGTCTCTGCATTTGTAAATATATGTATCAATTTACTTAAGGTCAAGGCACCTACACACAGGTGCCAGATAGAAGGAGCAGGGATAAGAATATGTAGGGAAAAAATATCAAGAAAATATGCTTTACCTCGACTAAATGCTGCACATACACCAGATTGTGCAAGGGCAAAGACAATATCACGTGCAGCAACTATCTCAATTATCTTTGATCTTTTCCTAAGAAAAGGAAGCACCATTGCACAATGTCCCTTAGGATCATGGGTGTCATATTCCTCCTGAGATCACATGTAATTACAGAGTAGTGTCAGAAGAACTGATTAAGAAAATATATGTGATGAAAATAGCACCTTCAACTAACTGAATACTATTTTTTGATAAAATACTGAATCACATCCAGGAAACCAGCCATAAGTACGTGCTAAATCATTTCAAACAAATACATGTATCTAAAGATCTAGCAATGAAATTCTTCTTTCTAATAAAGCCAACCATCAAAACGCCACAATCTGTAAACATTGTTCTTGTTTCCTCGGCTTTATAGCTCATGTATGCTTCTAGAAACATAAAAGACAGAACTCCCACTAAATGCTTAACCGTGGTGTCCAGCCTGGCTTGCCAGAATTTCCACTAACCTTGGTCAATTCGTTAATGGAAATATTTAATTCCTAGAATCTAGAAGGTTAACAAAAAATCAACTAATCATAAATTAGTCAGGCATCAATTATCTGGACAATCAACTTTGTCCATGAAATCAGCAAAAAGCTTCTCATCATAGAACAAGAGGTCTGTGAATAAACGTGCAAAAGACATCTACTGCTCAGATATAAATCATCAGCTCTCTAATACCACCTGCTCTCATAATGCATCCTCTCAAGTCTCAACAAAGCAGCAATAAGAAGTCTATTTCATACTATACTTTTCATTTTAAACTGGACGCTTGCTGGTTCAATTAAAATGTTAAACTAATTTCAAGTCAAACAACTTAAGATGTACCATCAAATCGTAGACATTGGATATCACAACTATAATGGAACAAAATTTATTTTTGTGCACAATAACATCTAACAATTATCATTATTTTGACCATAAAATGGGAAATTTAAGTTATAATTACATGATGTCATAGTATTCCAGTTAGTATTCTCACTGTGCTAATGAAGGGGAATTTCCTACACATCTTGTTCCTTTCCGTATTTCACCAAACGAAGGTAAACAACTTTTACTCTACTTCTATATTCACTCTGAAAACTCCAGTGACAAAACTGTTAACAAACATACACTTTACCAACCACATCCTTGCATCAATTCCCCAATACAATTACAAGTCCACTAGCCAAAATCCTCATTTCTTCACATAAAACCACCCAAATAGAAACAAACTGTTAATTTGCCTATTAGGACCCCAAACGACTATCGGCCATTGAAGGATCAAGCACAAAGTAATCAAATTTTAGGTCATAAACTCAAGACTGACTATTAGTATCACCAGTTCCTCTCAAGCAACATATAACCAATAATTCTGTAATAAATTAAATCTCCGAGAATAACACAAAAGCTGAGCAATAAATTAAATTCAAAACCAAAAATTGAGCAAAAGGATCAATCAAACCTGTAAGCGAATGTTTCGAAAGCGCTCCTGAGCATCGCTCATACTAAAAGAACGGTCGCGTTTCGAAGAAATCTCCCTCCGCTGTAGCTTCTTGACGCTATTCACAAACCCATCAACCCCTCCACGTGGCCGCTTCTTCGCCACCACCCTCCTCCCACAACATGGACGAGGACTCGCACATATTCTCCGCCCATCCATTTCCGTAAAATCAAACACACAAAAGATCCACAAAATCTAAAACCTAATACAAGTAATTGCGCATTATGTACACAACATAACAGCTTCAACTCACTATCTTTGTAGGTCTAAAGAGGAAAACAGAGATTTGGGTTTTGATTAAAACCCTAAATCTCAATGACCCAGATGGAAAATTAGGGCTTTTTACAAAGAGGCTCACTCAAGAACAGTTTTGAATATGAACTTTTGCATAAGGAGTATGTCTTTTGATATAAATACATACACTCAACAAAGTTAAATCTTCACTGGGATTACAAGAATGAGTGAAAACAGTGTTCTATTTGGGAAAGAATGGGTGAGGGGCCGGACATGAAAGAGTCAGAAAGCAATGTGTTCGATTTTAAAGCAGCTTTGACGTCCGTCTTACATTTTAAAATAACATCTTGACGGTACATTCATTTTCTATTAATCATGAGTACCAGTCCCATATTACTTTCTTAAATAGTGTTTGGAACAATTTACATGTACATTGACTAATTTGTCAAATAATCTAGTTACATTCGATCAACACAACAAGTATCGAATAAATCTACCCGCCGGAATAATCAAAATGTTAAGCAATAAAGAATTTATCTATTTACTTTTACTGAATTCAAAACTTAGTATGAGTAAACATAACAAAAAAGAATTAATTTTAATTCGAATTATTGCAATTAGTAAAATGATTACTCACATTTCTGAGTGGATCTATGGCATACGAGAGTTTTCCGAGGTATGGCGATATGTGTTGTGCCGTCGTTCCGACTGAACTTATTTCGATGTTGTTTTGAATCAACTGATAGATCATCAACACTAAATTCATACATTGCTACGAAAGTGAAATATAAAAAAAAAATAATTTGAATTTAATTATTTATATTAATTAAATAGTTACTATTGGAGTGGATTTGCGGCAAAGAACATCTTTTGAGGTACGGCCGCCTGTGTTGTAGCGTCATTTTGGACTCACAGCGAATTTTTGCGCTATCTTGAATCAACTATTAGATCAACGCTGAATTCAAACATTGATAGAAAAAACATAATAGAAAATGAATTAATTGGAATCAAATTACTTTAACTAGAAATAAATTTACTGTTAAAGTGGGTTTGCTACAAATAGGAGTCCTCGGAGGTATGGCTACTACTGTTGTATTGTCATTTTGGATTTCCAATTGATTCGGTGCTAGCTTGAATCAACTTATCGATCATCAACATAGAGGCACAATTCAATATCTAGATGAGTTGCAAGATAAGCCAACCAACACGCACCAGTCTGACATCCTTTAGATATTCTTTTGTTGGAAATCACGAAGAGGATATCCAAATCGAACTAAACAAGAGGGGAGTTGTTATCGGTATTGAAAACGTCATTAATTTCTCGATTAAAGGAGTATTTGGCTATGCTTATAAGTTTGTTAAACCAACTACACATTTTGATTTATCAACCCACTGGATGGATACTCAAAGTGCTTATAAGCTAAAATTAGCGAAAAGCCATAAGCTGGTCACCGTAACTTATGATTTTTGGCTTATAAGTACTTTGTTTTGACCAAAAAATTTAATTCTCAAGATCCTTCCCAAAAATAAAACTCCTAACTTCCTCTTCACTCCATATCTATTATTCCTTCTTACAAATGAACTTTTAAATTTAATGTTTTCTGTAAATAAATTGAGGGTAGTTTGGTTATTTAACAAATAAGTACTTTTTTGCCAAACATATCAATTGCTTATTACTCATTTCAATACTTTTTCCAAAGACATAAATGCTTATTTATAAAATTAATTTCAATACTAATTTTAATTCCAACAGTGATACTTAAATAGTGGCTGGAACAATCCATATGCACATTGACTAATTTGTCAAAACATCTTATTACACTCAATCAGCAGCACAAGTACCGGATAAATCTCTCCGTGGGAATAACCAAAATGTTCAATAATGAAATTTCTTTTACTGAATTCAAAACTTAATACAAGCAAGCAGAATAAAAAAGGAATTAATTTTAATTCGAATTACTTCAATTAGTAAAATAATTACCCGCTTTTAGAGTGGATCTGTGGCACACGGGAGTTTCTCGAGGTACGGCGACATGTATTGTGCCGTCATTTCATATTCCAATCTGATTCCGATGTTATCTTGAATCAACTGATAGATCATTAACACTAAATTCAAACCTTGCTACGGAAGTGGAATAGAAAAAAGGAATTAATTTGAATTTAAATTATTTAAAAATTTGTCAAACAATTACCGTTGGAGTGGATTTGCAACAAAGAAGACCTCTTGAGGTACGACCGCCCGGATCTATAGGTATGGTTACTAGTATTGTGTTGTCATTTTGGATTTCCAATTGATTTCGGTGCTAGCTTGAATCAATTTATAGATCATAAACACACAGACACAATTTATTCTCTTGATGAGTTGAGAGATAAGCCAATCAACACGCACCAATCTCACATCCTTCTGTTATTCTTTTATTGGAAATCACGAAGAAGATTTCCAAATTGACCTAAGCAAGAGGGGAGTTGTTGTCCGTATTGAAAATATCATTAATTTCTCGATTAAGAGAATATTTGGAGCTTATAAGTTTGCCAAATCAGCTTATATTTGATTTATCAATAAGTTCGACAACCACTCTAAGCGCAAAAAAAATAGCCAAAAATCATAAATTGGGATGTTTGACCAAGATTTTAAATATTTTATACTTAATAAAAAATTTAATTTTCAAAATACTTCACAAAAAAAAAAAAAACGTAACTTCCTCTTCACTCCATATATGTATTATTACTCCCTTTTTTCTTACAAATAAACTTTTAAATTTATTTTTTTCAAAATAAATTAAGGGTATTCTAGTTATTTTAACAAATAAGTAGCTTATAATTATTTTTTCACAAAACACATACTGCTTATTACACATTATTTCACTTCTATTCAGAGACGTAATTTCTTATTTATAAATTTATTTTAACACTAAAATAATACTTTTCAATACGTAAAACTTATCAACTATTTATAATCAGCTAACTAGCAGCTTGTTTGGATAGTTGATACATGTCGTTTCATAATGTATCGTATTGTATTGTCTTGTATTGTATTGTATTGTCTGTTTTATGAAAATAATGTTTGGATATGTATCGTTTGCCATCATGTCATGATGTCACGCACCAGAAAATATGAACAATAAACTTGCAATATTACTAAGAAAAAATAGGATACGAAGTAGAATTATCATATATAAATGTAGGGCAAAAGATAAATTATTATTATTTAATAATAAAGAAGGACAAAATGAGAAAAAAAATAAGGTAACGACGCCACCACACCAAATCAATCGTTAGATACAGTGGCACTTTTCGTCGTTACATAGACAGATTTAACGATACGATATAATAAAATTTAAGATAATCAAAATAAATATTGTTCAAAATAATATGATACAATACAATAGGTAACAACCATCCAAACAAGCTATGAATGGACTCTAATCTTTTGATATACCTTATTGATAACGAACATTTGAAATTTTTCAAATTTTAAGTTTGAAAACTTAGTTTTTGAAATTTTAAATTTTTAAAAAAGGATTTCTAATCTCGGATCTTTCAAAAGCTCCAAAAACTAGTTTTTGAAGTTTTTAACTATTTGAAAATTGAAACTTTGAGTGTTAAAAAAATTTCCAAAACATGTTGACTTTTTCACATACAAGTCAAACAAAAAATGAGTTTGCAATCTCAATTTGAAAAACATCAGAGTGAACACCTAAATTACCTCAATTTCGAGAGTTATAAAAGTAAAATAGGTTGAAAATAGAATCTATGCAAACAAGGTTTGGTCCATAATAAGAAGTCAAAACCCTTTTTCGGAAATATTTGTTCTTTATTAAAATGTAAAAACTCTACAAGTTAATATGGTGACATTTTTGTTTATAATTTATAACCTTTCTTTCTTTGAGATTCTTAATTTTACTGCTTGAAATTCTGGTTATTTGTAAGATTTGAAAACATATGGAATAAGGTTTTAGCATTATACAGTTGGAGATTTAGCTTAATTGCTAATAAGAGTATCTAGCAAGAGAGAATAGAAAATAGAAGATAGAAAATATATTAATCCTTTCTAATACTTCTAGTTTTATCGTAAACTTGTGGGTAGTTAATCCAGTTTAATAATACCTTTTTATTTAAGTTTTAAGAAAAATATTAAGTGTATGTAAATTATAATAAATATAATTAGATTATCGGTACTTTCATATTTGGCAAGTCAGTTTGATATACAAAATCGGATTAGATTATATGTACTTTCACATTTACCTCGCCTAATCATATCAATATACAAGTTTTGAACTGATTTGGGTTCAGTATTTAGTAAAGTAGCTTGTAGATGCCTTATTCTTCGAAATTTAAAATTTTTTAGTACTCACACACTGATACAGAACTTTCTAACAAAATTGAGGCATGAAAAGAAAACCAAAATTCCTAGAGAAGAGTGTTCGTCAATATGTTCTATTTTGTTTGAACTTACTTAAGTTCTATTAGTTAGTCCTTTTGACAAACTAGAATGGTCTTTCATCAGGTTCTCCCTGAAATCCCTAAATTTCCCTAACGACCTAATTGAGCTAATAATGTCCTGCGTGTCCTCCACATCCACCTCCATTCTCATTAACGGATCAAGAACTGACTTCTTCAACCCCACTAGAGGAATTAGGCAAGAGGATCCCCTGTCCCCCTATCTATTCATAATCTGCATGGAAATGTTATCTAGGCTTATCAACCATGAAGTAGACTGCTGTAGATGGGACCCAATAGTCCTGTCAAAAAAGGGCCCCTAACTATCCCACCTAATCTTTGCTGACGACCTCATCGTTATGATAGAAGCTAATCAAAAAAGTTGTGACTCACTCATAGATACACTCAACAAATTCTGTACCTTTTCTGGCCAATTCATAAACTTCAGCAAATCTAGGGTAATCTTCTCAAAAAATACCCCCCCCCCCCCGACAAACATTCCTTTTTTAGCAGGTGTCTTAACATCAAAATCTCTCATTCAGTTGGTAAATACCTAGGTTTTCCCATGACAAACCAAAGACTGTCAAAGAAAGACTTTCAATTCATCATTGATAGGCTTAATAGCAGACTAAAAGGCTGGAAAACCCACTTCCTAAACCTAGCAGGAAGAATCACCCTCATTAAAGCAACTCTTGCAGCCATTCCTAATCATGCCATGCAAATTTTCAACCTCCCAAAAGCTTCCCTAAATAAGATTGACTCCATTCAACGAAATTTCTTATGGGGAAGTACGGAGGAAAAAAGGAAATGCCACCTGCTAAATTGGAACAGAGTCACCAAACCAAAAAGTAAAGGAGGCTTAGGGATATATAAAGCTCAATGCAAAAATGATGCTTTCAGTACTAGCTTGGCTTGGAGATACTCTAACAACAAGGAGGCCTTATGGGTCCAAGTACTGCATAGCAAATATAAAAGGAAAACCAACTCTAATAACAGATTCAACCCCAGACCATCGACTTCCCACATCTGGAAAAATATCTGCAAAGGGATAAAGGTCTGTGAAAAAGGCACCAAATGGATCATAGAAAATGGGGAGAATATCAAACTTTGGGACAACCGGTGGATTAACCACGGAGACTCACTAAGAAATCTTATCCATGAGCCTCTCCAAAAAGAAGAAGTAGATTTACATGTAAAATTCATTATACAAGATGGCTATTTTAACCTCTCTAAACTATCCTTCGAACTGCCAGAGGACATAATTCAAAAAATTCGCAGCACCTATATCCAACAATCTCAAACAGGTAGGGACAAAATTACATGAAACTCCCCAGGATACAGCTCCTTTTCCATCAAGGCGGCCTACGATGTACTATCTGACCAAGATACCACTATAGTAGATAATAACCTATACTTTAAGTGGATCTGGAAAAGCAATATCCTAAACAAACTAAAACACTTCATGTGGCTACTTGTCCTTAACAGACTCCCAACAGCCACCCTCCTGGCTAAACTTAATATCTGCACCTCTGACACATGCACTATATGTAGAGTGGAAAAAGAGGACATCAAACACATGCTCTTCAATTGCACCTACTCAAAGGCAATTTGGAGACAGTGCCATATAAAGCATAACTACCCACAGTCGGACGATGAGCTCACTACTTTCAACTGGCTAAAGCACCAACTAAAATCTAATAAATGCTTTAATCATTACATCAGCTGGCCAGTCTTGATACCATTCCTCCTCTGGTATTTATGGACCACTAGAAATGAAAAGATCTTTCAAAAGAATAATTCGTATCCTAATATTATCAAAGTAACCAACAGTGCCCAAGAATTCCTCTTCTTAAGCAAATGGAGCCCTTCTCATATACCAAAAAAGACCATCCATATAAAATGGGAACCACCCGCCACAGGGGACCTATAAATTAAACATAGACGGATCCTGCCTAGGGAACCCAGGAAGGGGAGGTATAGGAGGAATATTTAGGAATAGCAATGGCAATTGGATACTAGGATTCAATATGGGTTTTTGCCTATGCTACAAATATCCAAATGGAAGCCATGTCTCTATTGCAAGGTTTGAAACTAGCCATCCAAAAGAGACTAACCCCTTTAGTAATTGAAACGGACTGTCGAGAACTGATCAACTTGATAAATAACGATAATTGCCTTTATCAAAATATTATTGATGATTGCAGGTACCTATTATCTGAGGCGGGTACGCCAACTTTGAAGCATGCATTCAGAGAAGCTAATGGAGTAGTGGACACCTTAGCCAAGAACGGATGCAGCTTGGACTCTTTTGCTAATCTAATGTTGTACTATTATCCGCCTAATTTTGCTATTTCAGCTTTTGATAGAGATGGGATAGACACTATGTGGCCTAGACAAATCTCATGTTGTAATGACTACTAAGTACTATGTTTTTAATAAAATGTCTTTATTTATCAAAAAAAAAACTTAGTCCTTTTGTAAAAGCAAATCATATTTTGACAATATTTATTGGAAATGACGTTCAACTTTCCGTAACAAAGTTATAAATTTATTTGCAGTGGCAGATCCAGGATTTATAGGTCGTAGGTGCTTCACTGATTTTAGTTTAAATTCTAGATGGCCAAACGTGGTCATAGTGGGTGCTCAAGGTTAATTATTAAAATTTTTAGGTATTATTTATGAATATATTGCATAATTTGGTGAAAGCCAATGGGTGCTTCAGCACCCATATGTTCAAAGGTGGATCCGCCACTGTTTACTTGGATAAAGCTCTTAATATTTATTGATTATTACTTTTACTCATTAATAAAATTGTAAATTTTTACCTCTAAATTAAGTTTTCATTCCTGATAAAATTGTATTTGTACAAAAAACAAATAAAATCAAACTCTAGGCTAATAACAATTTTAAATTTTCTATATAAATTTAAGCATAAATAATGAACTAACTAACCAAATAACCTTTAAAAAGTAAAACTAATTATTAAAAAGGAAAAGAACTAATCAAACTAACTTCAATTATCTCTTCTTCCTGATATTTTCATTAGGGGTTATCCTTCTCTCTCGTTTCTCAGTATAGTAAAATGGCTGCTGAAGTAGAATACAGTTGCTTCGTTGGTGGGCTCGCATGGGCTACCACCGATAAAACCTTAGCTGATGCTTTCGGTACATATGGCGAAGTTCTCGACTCGAAGATCATTAATGACAGAGAAACTGGCAGATCTAGAGGATTTGGCTTTGTTACTTTTAAGGATGAGAAATGCATGAGGGATGCAATCGAAGGGATGAACGGTCAGGAACTTGACGGCCGTAACATTACCGTTAACGAAGCACAGGCTCGTGGAAGTGGAGGAGGCGGCGGTGGTGGTTACGGAGGTGGCCGACGTGAAGGAGGCGGCGGCGGCTACGGAGGTGGCCGACGTGAGGGAGGCGGCGGTGGTTACGGAGGTGGCCGACGTGAAGGAGGAGGCGGTGGTTACGGAGGTGGCAATTATGGCGGTGGTGGACGTTATTAGATTCAATGTAGTTAATTTTGGCCTATTGTTAAAAAAAAAAAAAAAAAAACTAACTTCAATTTATTGTTGCCAAATTAAAAGAACAGCAATTAGTTATATTAACACAAAGAGAAATTAGCACGAAGGTACCATCTGGCTAAGAAATCGGGAGAAATTCAAAAATAGCCAGATTTATAAGTGGTCATTCAAAAATAGTCACAATTTCAAAAGCAATAAATTTAGCCACTTTTCATGTAAAAATAAATCTGAACGAAAACACTGTTCAAAATCCAAAAAATACACCAGCATAATATACTGGAGTTCCAGCATAAGTATACTAATGGAGTTCCAGCATAAGTATACCGGAACTCCAGCATATTATAATGGAGTTCTAGCATAAGTATACTGGAACTCCAGCATAATATACTGGAGTTCCAGTATAATATACCGGTCTTAATATGCTGGAAATTCATACACAGGTGCTCCAATCTCCAGTATATTATGCTGGAACTTTCCGCGTGTTGGAGTTCCAGTATAATATACTGGAAGTTCATACGCAGGTGCACCGATCTCCAGTATATTATGCTGGACCGGTCCCTGTTGCAGCAAATAATGGCTATTTTCAATAACTTTGCAAACGACGGCTATTTTTGAATGACCAGTCCGAAAACTGGATATATCGTGCTATTTGGAATTATATAGCCCAAGTTAATTACTAGCAAGGTTAATCCCAATTTGACATTTTCAGTAAAAAGTTTAGCAATCTATAGCCACTACGAAACAATTGGTTAATCCTAATTTGACATTTTTAATGGATTTCTTCACCTCTATTAAACACTACTTCTCCTCCATTTATCTCAAACCCTGGGCAAGTGCACATACAGCCACTCTCTAGGATGTTATTTAGAGATTAGCTAGTATTTATTTTATTCTAAAATTTTAAATTAGAAATCTTAATTTCAGGATAATTCAGAATATTTAAGTCCCGAAAATTTGAATTGAAAAACTGAAATTTAGGACACACTGACTAATTTTTAAATAATATCCCTCTAGAATGGCAACTTGGTGTCATTTCTACACCCTTTCCCGCCATTTCCACCACCACCTTTTCACATCAAACCACCATGACTGCCTTTCCAGAATCATTTAAAAAAAAACTGATCTCACTTAATAATATGGATTGAATTATTTTTCCACTCTCCATTTCCTTATACACCTACCATAATTCTTTAACAAATCCCAACTACATTATTCTCAAAAATAAAAATTTAAGTCAAGGTTATGAGGTTCTCTGGTCAACCATTTGTTCAAACTTTTGCTCATTGGTTGTGTTTTCCATTTGGAGTATGGACGCAAGTGGTTATGATGGTTTTGTGGTGGAGGTGTAGCAAAGGATGTATGGAAATGGAGAACATGGGTTTTTGAGGCTGTGTATATTTGTATATATCCCACTGTCTGTATATGTATATATCTTTTATGTATATTCGTATATCTCCTATATATCATATATATATGTGTATATCCATGAAAATTCGTGAGTGATATACACATACATAATATATATTGTCGCAATAATGTTTTTCACGTCAATTTTAGCTTTAAATTTGATTCCAAACCGGTCCAAGTCACTTTCAATCTTTTCTCAAAATTTGCATATTGATTTATTCAGGTGTTTCCAATGAATATAACTCACCCCTGCAGAAAAGTAAGCAACGTATTTTAAAAGAAAAATAGAATTAATCAATATGCCGGAAATGCGACTCTCAGGCGATCGACCATTTTTACGGTTTATCGAGGACACCTTCCTCGAGAGTTTTATGGGTTATTTGAGGGGTTGTAGGAGATAAGACTTGGGGTAGGTTGAGAAAAATATGATGAAAGAGAAGCAAATGTTTGAGTTACTTGTTGCCATTATATTTTTGCTACAGGTTCAACATCAATTGTTAGTTAAATGGTTGCCAATTAGATTAGAGTTGTATATAAGTGCCAATCTCCCTTAACAATATCATTATTACTTTACTTTACTACTATATATAAATGAGAAGGGAAAGGACGAACACAGCTTTTTCAATTTGTACTTTTTGCATTATCTATGTGTACACTTAAATTGACTTGAACAATTTCATTGGGACCCGCCCACCTCAAATAACAAACATGTGTGCTCTACGTGTCATGAGCAGCTTTCTTCATCAGTTCTTCTAGAGATTTCCAAGAGGGTGAACTGAAGGGCTGGATCTCATTGCATCTCCACCAGGCAATGGAAAATTTTGGTCTTGTTCATATTAAAAAATTTAAGTTACAAAGTTTTTCTCATTCATACCTTGTATCTTTTTGTTGAGAAGAAATCGTTAATGGCAGCTATGGGAGCTGGTCTCTCTCATGAAGAAGAAGGAAGGAAACTTCTAGGTTTTCAGACAAAAGAGACCATTTCGGATACTTCTAGGTCAACAACACTTTTGGACTTCTCTCAATTGATCTCTCCACGTGTTCCCATCTCAACGGATGTGCAAAAATATGATAGATTAAATAATAACCATTCAGATGAAGAACACCATAGCTTATTTTACAATCACACAACACTAGATCCAAGCTTCAAAATCTGTCACATGGGATATGTGTATAGCAAAAGAATATTCTTCAGTTGGATTTTGTTATTAGCTAGCAAATAGAATTTAGACACATGTATAGGTGGTTATTTTGATTCTTTTATTTTTTCATAGAATAATCTTATAAATAGATTGTCTCTGTACAGAATGAATACACAGAAAATTTCCACAAAATTGTCTTCATTTCTTTTATACTCCTTCATGGTATCAGAGCAGTAGCTCTTTTTGGGAAAATCAGCTTCTTTCTTTTTCAGTTTTCTGCGTCATAATCCTTCACCATGACTGGAACAACAGACACCATTGTTGCTCAGTCTTCATCTGCTAATGCAGTCAATTTTGATCCAAATAACCCATATTTTCTCCACTCATCAGATGCACCAGGGATGAGTCTTGTGAATGCAGTATTTGATGGAAGAGGTTTTCAAGGCTGGAGGAGATCAATTCTGATTGCACTTTCAGCAAAGAACAAGTTGGGCTTCATTGATGGAACATGCCCTGCTCCTACTATCATTTCCAATGAGTATCAGCCATGGACAAGATGCAATAACATGGTGACTTCCTGGTTACTAAATTCACTATCCAAGGACATTGGAGATAGTGTCATTTATTCCAAATCTACCAAAGAGCTTTGGACCAGTCTTGAGCACAGATTTGGAAGATCAAATGGAGCTAAGTTGTACCACCTGCGCAAGGAACTATCCTGTTTAGTACAAGGAACAAGTGATATAGCAGGGTACTTCACAAAGCTCAAACGTCCGTGGGATGAATTAGACTCTTTAGTCTGTGATGTTAAGTGTGTTTGTGCTTGTGTGTGTTCTGGAAAACAGAAACTGGAGAAATCCCTTGAAGATGAAAGACTTATACAATTTCTTATGAGTTTAAATGATGTCTATGGACAGGCAAGGGGAAACATTTTGATGATGAACCCTTTACCTAGCTTAGACCTTGCTTATTCTCTTGTATTATAGGATGAGAGTCAGAGAGAGATCTATATGAATCCCCTTCTTTCTGCTGACTCTTCATCCTTTATGGTGGGCAGTCAAGCTAACCATGCAGCACAAGGAAATTTTGTGCAAAGAAACAACAAACAAGGGCAAAGAAACTCTGGGCAATTTCAGCAGCAATCTCAAAAACCAGGGAACAACATGCAATTTCAAAAATCAGGAAGCAATATGCAGAAAAATGGGAACACTCCACAAAGAAATTTTGCTGCAAAAGGAAAGAAGCACAAGTTCAATCCTAACTTATCTTGCACCCATTGCAAGAAAATAGGACATTCAATGGGAGATTGCTATAGAATCATTGGTTTTCCTGAAGATTTTGAATTCACCAATCCTAGAGGTTCTTAAGTTCAATTAGAAGCAATGGAGCTATAATAGGGGAACAGGGAGAGGATGCAAGCAACTATTCTGAAGTTCTAAATCAGCATCTTTCCAAGGATCAATTTTCACAATTGATCCAGATGATAAAGCAAGTAAAAGTTCCAGATGCAGGGAGTTTCAATTCAGAAATCAACACAAATGCAGTAGCTGGTACTATTATGAAATACACTGGAAGTTGTTTTTCAGTTTTCAACACTAACACTTGGATAATTGATTCAGGAGCTTCAGAACATATGTGTTTTGATTCAAATGCTTTCATTTCCTTAGAACCCCTTCCAGTCCCTTTACATATAAATCTACCCAATTCTTTTAAGGTGACAGTCACACATACTGGGAAACTTCCTATTTCTGTTGAATTCATTTGAGAAAATGTTCTTCATGTTCACAGTTTCAAATATAATCTATTATCAGTCAATAGGTTTTGTGTCCAATTTCACTACATAGTCTTATTTACTTATAATCTATGTCTCTTGCAGGCCCCTTTAATGAAGAGGGCTCAAGTTTTTGGTGAAGAAAAGGAAGGATTATATCTGTTGCAGCCTAATGTTGATAGGTTTAGCTCAAAGGAGAAAAGTTTTTTTATCTTCAAATCAAAGTGTTCTTAGTCAAGTTTCAGTTAGGTTTCCTTTTTCTGCAAATGCAGCTTCTGAATGTAAACCTTTGGCACATTAGATTGGGGCATTTGCCTTTTTCATCAATGAAGCATCTCAGTTTTATTTCAAGTTTTCCTAATTCTGAATGTTTCTGTGAAATTTGTCCTCAAGCTAGGCAAACTAGGATTCCTTTTCCTTTGAGTCAAATTTCTTTCAAAAGAGCATTTGAATTAATTCATGTTGATACATGGGGACCCTATAAGGAATCCACTTATAATGGTTTTAAGTACTTCCTGACTATTCTGGATGACTTTAGCAGAGGAACTTGGACCTTTTTATTAAGCACAAAGTCTAATGCCTTTTCAGTTTTGAAGGATTTTCTCACTATGGTTGAAAGGCAATTTGGGGTGAAGGTCCAAAAACTAAGGACAGACAATGCATTTGAACTAGGAAAAGGATCCCAACAGGCTGCCTTTCTTAGTTCCCAAGGAATTTTGCATCAAACATCTTGTGTAGCCAGACCTCAACAGAATGGGATTGTTGAAAGGAAACACAGGCACCTTCTAGAAATGGCAAGGGCTTTGTTGTTTCAATCCAAGGTGCCTATATCATACTGGGGAGAATGCTTATTGACAGCCACCTATTTGATCAACAGGCTGCCTTCTAAGGTACTTCATGGCAAGACACCTTTTTCTATATTGTTTAACCAATCACCTTCTTATGAAATACTTAGGAGTTTTGGATGTCTTTGTTTTGCATCTACCCTCTCTGGTGGAAGGAACAAATTTGAGCCTAGGGCTAAGGCATGTGTTTTCTTGGGCTATCCTATGGGTCAAAAGGGATATAAAGTGCTAGAATTAGACATAAAAAGAGTTGTGTGTCCAGGGATGTTCACTTTCATGAGACCAAATTTCCTTTTGTCTCAAACACCTTATCCCCAGATCTTATCTTCCCTACCCCCACGCCAGTAGAAACAACCTTCCCTGAACCTTTCGCAAACTCTCCTTTACCTGGACCTAACATTCCTCAAACTTCCAGCCCTTCTAGAACTCACTCACCAATCAACACTACCCTTCAATGTCCTCATTCTTCCTATCCTTCTGGTTCTATTAGCTATGAGGAGCATGCCACACCTGGACCTACACCAGCAGTGAGAAAATCCACTAGAGTCACTACATGGCCTAGTCATCTAAAGGATTTCATTTGTAACAACATCTACCTCACAGACCTGACCACCTCCTGTTTTGTTCACCCTTCCCAACCTAATATTTTTTCTTTTGGAGCCCTCTCTAGTAATAATCAGCAGGTAATAAAGTCTATATCAGCTATCTCAGAACCTAACGGTTTTTCTGAAGCTTCTAAGCATCCTGGGTGGCAGCAAACAATGCAATCAGAAATTGATGCTTTGGAAGCTAACCACACTTGGGATGTAGTTATCTTACCAAAGGGAAAGAAAGCCTTACCTTGTAAATGGGTTTACAAGGTAAAACATAATTCAGATGGGTCAGTTGAAAGGCTTAAGGCACGACTAGTAGTCAGGGGGGACATCCAACGAGAAGGCATAGACTACACTGAGACATTCTCCCCTGTGGTAAAGATGACTACTATACGATGCTTATTAGCCATTGTAGTCAAGAAACACTGGCCTATTTATCAAATGGGCGTCAATAATGCATTTTTACATGGTACTTTACAAGAAGAGGTTTTTATGGAGTTTCCAGCAGGATTATCTCCACCTACTGTTCACCATATGTGTCTACTGAAGAAATCCTTGTATGGGTTAAAACAGGCATCAAGACAGTGGTATACCCGTCTTGCAGGTGCCTTAAGTTATAAGGGCTACACCTCATCTCTAAATGATTACTCCTTGTTTTTTTAAAAGGAGGGATAGCCTAATCTCAGTTGTAGCCGTTTATGTGGATGGCATTCTCATTAGTGGTAATGACGCAGAAGAAATTACTGATCTTAAGTCTTTTCTCAATACTGAATTCAAGGTCAAGGATTTGGGAAGCCTACATTACTTTCTAGGCATGGAAATACTACGAGAAAAACAGGGGATTATTATGTGTCAAAGAAAATTCACCTTGGATTTATTGCAAGAATTTGGTGTCTCTGCTCTCCTTTGTGTTTCTTCACCTATGGAACCTTCTGTCAAATTGAGTGCCGATGAAGGGCCTTTGCTCAGTGATCCCACCATTTATCGACACCTTGTGGGGAAGTTGAACTATCTAACCCACACAAGGCCCGATTTGTCCTTCACAGTGTTGAAATTAAGTCAGTATATGCAGCAGCCCAGGTCCTCTCACTTCACAGCTGCTCTTCGAGTATTGAGATACTTGAAATCAGACCCAGGACAAGGGATTCTTCTAAATTCCGATCCCTCACTTTCTTTGTTAGCATTTTGTGACGCTGACTGGGCTTCTTGTCCAGATAGTCGAAGATCTGTAAGCGGCTTCTACATCACTCTTGGGGGATCTCCAATTTCTTGGAAATCGAAGAAACAAGCATCTGTTTCTTTATCATCAGCAGAAGCGGAGTATCGCTCCATGCGTCGAGTTGTTGCCGAGCTCACTTGGCTCACGCGTCTTCTCTCAGATATCTCTGTCTCACCATCTTTGCCAGTGCCGGTCTTCTCTAATAGCAAAGGAGCAATCAACATTGCTCGAAATCCTGTCTTCCACGAAAGAACGAAGCATGTGGAACTCGATTGCCATTTTGTTCGGCAACAGTTCCTTTCTGGACTGATTTCCCTTTCCTTTGTTCCATCCTCGTCTCAACTCGCCGATCTTTTCACCAAATCTCTCTCAGGTCTTTCACATCGATCTGCTATTGGCAAGCTGGGGGTAATTTCTTTACCCTCCACCTTGAGGGGGGATGTTGAGAAGAAATCGTTAATGGCAGCTATGGGAGCTGGTCTCTCTCATGAAGAAGAAGGAAGGAAACTTCTAGGTTTTCAGACAAAAGAGACCATTTCGGATACTTCTAGGTCAACAACACTTTTGGACTTCTCTCAATTGATCTCTCAACGTGTTCCCATCTCAACGGATGTGCAAAAATATGATAGATTAAATAATAACCATTCAGATGAAGAACACCATAGCTTATTTTACAATCACACAACACTAGATCCCAAGCTTCAAAATCTGTCACATGGGATATGTACATAGCAAAAGAATATTCTTCAGTTAGATTTTGTTATTAGCTAGCAAATAGAATTTAGACACATGTATAGGTGGTTATTTTGATTCTTTTATTTTTTCATAGAATAATCTTATAAATAGATTGTCTCTGTACAGAATGAATACACAGAAAATTTCCACAAAATTGTCTTCATTTCTTTTATACTCCTTCACTTTTTTTCTGATCCTTGGCTTCGATTCACTAAAAAAGTCTCACTTCCCTGTTTGTATGTTGTTCCATGAGTTCTGGTTAATATATTTTTCTGCATTTCTTTCTTAATGAGCATGTAAACATTTGATTTTATTTTTCTCAGAGATTATTGATTTAGAATCTAGATTTTGTGATTTACAATTTACATTTTGCCTCTGCAATTATATTTACATTTCTGCTTCATTTTCGTTAATATGGTGTGTTAATTTGATTCTGAATATTTGTTTTTTTTTTCCTTCATGCTTTATTTGTGAATTATGTGATGCACATGGTTATTTGTTAAAATGCCTCTGTAATAATTTTCTGCTTCACTGCCCTAACTGTTACAGCATTGGCCATTGGCCATAGGGAGTTGCCGCTAAAAGTGGACCATCAATAACATGGTAAGAACATTGATGCAACCTTTATGTTTGATGAAATTCCCAGTGAAAGGAAGATAGTTCCACTAAGTTTGTTAACGTCTTCTTTGCAAATTGTGATCAATCAGCCTTTTCGCATTTTGTTTGCACTGATCCTCGGTAATTATTTTGTCATACTACTCTCAACATTATATGTCATATAAAAAAAGAAATTGCTCATCTTGCATGTTGACTTTGCAATTTTAATTGCGTACAATTGTTGGTTTAGCATGGGCTAGGAGTAGGTTCATGGTCAGAAGTTTTTGATGTATTTAGGTATTTTCTTCATTCTTTTAGACATTTTTCAACTGTGAAAAGGTAGAAAATTCTTCGCTAGAGTTATTTTGTTCACTTCTTGGGGACGCAGAGGTGCTGTTTGCACAATTGGACTATTAAAATTTTCAAGTAAGCTGCTTTTCTAGCTCAATATCTTGAAGTAGCACTGGACATCTTTTTTCAATTGCAAGTACATGTGTTTGCTAATGAGTGTTCTTAATTTATTTATTTTTTATCTTTCATAGTATTCTCTTACTTTTTAAATACGACACACCTCACTAATTCAATTAGGTGACTCATTTTCGGTGCACTGCTATCAGTATTTTCCTTTTGGGGTCACCTTTCTATATGATGAGTTGAGATGGTTGGTTTATAACTAGAGTTCTATCTGATTTGGAGTAATGGCTGCCTGAAAGTTATTGGGGTGCATATTTTGGAGTTCATTACTTACTATAGACAGTGGAAGGCAATGTGGAAAAGAACTTTATGTTATATAATTTTTGTTGCATTAATGATGCTCATAAAAGTGAATTGTTTAGAATAAGAGGACAATATAAGATGTTCATAAAAATATTCTCGCCTTGGAAATAAAAAGGTGAAAGCTAGAAATCTTGTTCTGCTTCTAGCCTCTAACATGCTTTTTAAAAACTGGAAGTGAGCTGAATGTTATCTGTATGGTTTAGCCTTAGAAATATTAGACTAAGAGCATTACAAGTGGGATACTAGTTGTTAACTGCTAGAAGAAAGTTACATTGATTTTTGGTGTATAACGAAAAGCTGAATTTTAGTAAGTCTCTTAGAGTATAAGATAACCCAATTATTACAGCAGGTTTGAGTTAACAATGCAGAAGACATGTCCACACAGGAATCGGGGGGGTTTTCTAGCTTAATGTTGAGCACATTTTCCTAAATGAGATACGGGAATGAAATTAAAGCATATATCTGGTACACTAATAGATGACGCATTATTTTTTGCTTTATCGAATATGAAGGTGGTTGATAGTAGGCTATATAGTTGATATTTACACTTTAATATGATCATGCTTTGTTGTTGTTTTAGAGGTAAATTGCCAACAAAATACTTTAAATAGTGTTCTTTGGTTTCGCAGGAAATATTATATGTGAGGAAGCAACACGAAGTATTTTGGAGGCGATAATGTGAAGAAAACACCCACTCAAGAAGTACCCGAACACAAAGGAGCAGAAAAATGGCCTGGGCAAGAATTCCACCGCGACCGCGGTGGACCGCGGTGGAATAAATCACAAAACAGAATGGGCAGTCTTCACCGCGGTCCACGCCGCGACCGCGGTGAACTGTTCACGCACCTGGAAATTTGGGGGTCAAAGTGTAACTTCGGGAAAACTTTTGTAAAACCCTTATAAGCTTTAGGAACTCGCCCAAGATTGTTTCAAGCTTGTTTTAGACTACTTTTGGAGGCAAGAACAAGTGTGAGAGATCACCCAAAACATTATAGTTTTTTTTATCTCTTCTATTTCTTGCAATTTTACATTATGAACAATTTAGTAGTTATCTCTTATTTTGTTATGAGTAGCTAAATCCTTTGTCTTAGGGTTTTGATGGAACCTATTGAAGGATGAACTTCTTGAGTATGTTAATATAGATTGCCAGTTTAATCTCTATTTGTTCAACTACGTATTTGTTGTAGTTAATTGACAGGATCCTCAATTAGCTGTGCCTATTTAGTGTGCATAACTCGGGAGAGAGTGCATATTTAGGTAGTTGTTTAACAACATTACTCCCAAAGTATAAGAGGGATCTATAACTGCGGGTTTAAAGGCGGGTTTAGGGATAACGAAGCCTTGGGTGCAATCTAAAGTGAGCTGTAATAAACAAAACCAACTAGCGTATCTCGGGAGAGTGCATCTAGTAAATTATCGTGATTACTCGGGAGAGATTTACAGTAAAAAGAGTGCTCATGATTGATAGAGATGTCTTGGTGAATCTATATGAAACATAACCGGAAGGGATTCCATCAATAGGGGAAATCATAGCCTTAGAACCTTCTCATAATTGTTTACAACCCAAGCATAGTTAGTTTTCAGCTGTTTAATTATTTTCAGTCTTATTTATTAGTAATACCATCAATTGTTATTTACAACGTTTGAGGAAGTTGATTCCGTAGAATTTAGTAAGTCCAACGAAAGTAATTGATAGGTTAATTCTCTGTGGATTCGACTCTGGACATAAATACTCAGGTTATATTTGTAACGTCCACGTGTCCTTTTACAAGGCATAGTTGGGCGTGATCAAATTTTGGCGCCGTTGCCGGGGAATTAACGGTATTATCAATTACGATTGAAAGAAGTACAAAAATTCTTAGTGTAGTCAGTTTTCTCTCTACCCAATTTTTACATTGAAATTTTAACGTTTGTTGACTTGGTTGCACAGGTGCATGCCTAGAAACTCATCGAGATCTGGTGAAGTATTTGAAGCATTATCAGATCCCGAGAAAGTTTTCAAGGCCTTGAATCGGGCCAACCGGAAAAACAAACAACAACCAACAACTGCACAATTCGAAACAGTCATGGGAGATCACGAGGAAAACCCAGCTGTACCAATAGTGCAAGAGGCTGCTCTCTATGATTGGGCACAACCCACAGCTGAAAACCTGTCCACAACGATTGTAGTCCCACAGATACAAGCTGAGTCGTTCCAGATCACGAATAACATGCTGCACTTGTTGCAGAACAAGGGACTATTTTCGGGGTCACAAGTTGAAGATCCTCTGCAGCACTTGAAGAATTTTCTGTCTATCTGCAAAACCCAAAGGCAGCCCAACGTAACTCCGGAAGCAATCAAGCTGTTATTGTTTCCATTCTCAGTGATAGGAGCTGCCCAGACTTGGCTAAACTCACTTCCCATAAATTCTATAACAACTTGGGATGAGTTAGTCAAGCAATTCCATAACAAGTTCCACCCACCTAACAAAACTGCTCAACAGATTGATGAAATCTTGAGCTTTAAACAGAAACCAATGGAGACACTGCATGAGACATGGGAGCGTTTTGAAGGAATGTTGGTTATATGCCCGCACCATGGTATTCCAGATCTGATGTTGGGGCAGCGGTTTTACATGGGGTTGTCAGATAGTGTGAAGAACATTGTTGATGCTTCAGCTGGTGGAGCATTTCTGAGCAAAACATGGAGAGACGGCCAAAGTCTGTTTGACAAGGTGGCACAAAATTCGGGATGGACATCCAGGAATGCACCTATCACTCCAGTAGTGCACTCAGTGCCTTTCGATCAATCCAACTCTATGGCTAAAAATATGGCCACCTTATTGACACAGATGAATATACTCACTAAAAAGGTGGAAGAGTCAGGGCAGAAGCAACAGGTACATATCGTGGATACTACCAATGGGGGTTTGTGCACATCTTGCATCAATCAGCCAATTGGTAACCAGTGGAATGCAGAACCTGATCATCATTACTATCCTGAAGACATGAACTATGTATCTAATCATGGTGGCCAGAGACAGGGTGGTCAGAATTGGGGCCAGCAGAATCAGCAGTACAGGCCAGCCCAGCCACAGTTCAACACTGGAAACATGGGAGGTATGAGACCCCCTAACAATATGGATCCTTACCCAAGGCCACAGGGGTATAATAATCAGAATCAGCAGCAGGGGTATCACCCCCCTCAGCAGCAGCATGGTGGAAGGCAGGAAGATGGGTTTGCTAGACTTGAAGCAATGATGCAGCAATTTATTGGGTCTAATGCTAAAATTAATGAGCGAGTAGATGCACATGATGCAGCGATCAAGAATATCGAAGTGCAGATGGGCCAAATTTTGATGTCTCTGAACAATCGTCCTCATGGGACATTACCTGCAGACACACAGATAAATCCAAAAGATCAAGGCCCGAAGCAGCTGATGGCAGTGAGTCTACGCAATGACAGAGATCTGGATGTGGAGCAAGAGAGGGCTCGAGAAACTAGACAGGCTGAGACACTCATACCAGTGCCCATTGAGCTGGATGAGTCAACGAAGCTGACAGAGGTGACAGTCCAGCCTGCTCAGGAAGAAAATAGCACTCAGCTTGAGACCGAGAAAGAAGCTGAGACAGCCCAGGAACCAGTAGTTGAAGTGGCAGCTGATAAAGATCAATCCCAAATGATTGGGAAGAAGAGACCTCCTGCACCCTTCCCTCAGAGGCTGGCTAAGTACCAAAAGGAGGAGCAATACAAGAAGTTCTTTGAAATGCTGAAACAAATCCAGGTAAACATACCATTGATTGAAGCTTTAAAGGAGATGCCTGGGTATGCAAAAATGATGAAGGACTTAATGTCTAGAAAGTTTGATTTCCAAGACTTGGCCATAGTTACTCTTACTCAGACCTGTAGTGCAGTGGTGACTAGACCAATTGTTGAAAAGTTGTCTAACCCAGGGAGCTTTACAATTCCATGCACTATTGGTAATTTTGCTTTTGCTAAGGCACTGTGTGACCTAGGGGCCAGCATCAATCTTATGCCCCTGGCGATTTATAAGAGGGTGGGCATTGGGAGAGCTAGACCCACCTCTATGTTGTTGCAGATGGCTGATCGGACTGTGAAACGACCCTCTGGTATCCTGGATGATGTGCTAATTCAGGTAGGGAAATTTGTGTTCCCTGTGAATTTTGTGATCTTGGACTGCAAGGTGGATGAAGAAATTCCCATAATTTTGGGAAGACCATTCTTGGCCACTGGGAGAGCTCTAATTGATTGTGAGACTGGGGAGCTCAAGATGAGACTGAATGACGAAGAAATAACATTCAATGTGCAGAAATCTATGAGGCGACCAAGTGAATTCGCCAATTGTTCTCTTATTGATGCCGTGGATGTAATTGTAGAGACTGATGATGACAGGCTGACTATTGAAGACCCCCTTGCTGCATGTTTGATGAATTTGGATGAGGTAAATGGAGAGGATCTGGCGGAATGGGTGTTGGCGTTAGAGGGTACAGGGTTCTGGGATAGAACTCTAGAATTTGAGCCCTTGCACTTAGAAAATAGAGAAACTCCTCCAGCCAAGCCATCCATCGAAGAACCACCCAAGCTGGAGTTAAAGCCATTGCCCGCCCATCTCAGGTATGAATTCCTTGGACCTGACTCCACATTACCTGTTATTATCTCATCTAGTTTGTTAGATATGCAGGCTCAACAACTCTTGCAGGTACTTAAGGAGTGCAAGACTGCCATTGGGTGGACCATGGCAGACATAAAGGGGATCAGCCCCGCTTACTGTATGCACAAAATTCTACTGGAAGAGGGACACAAACCTTCCAGGGAACACCAAAGAAGGCTGAACCCCAATATAAAGGAAGTGGTGAAGAAAGAAGTAATCAAGTGGTTAGATGCGGGAATCATTTTCCCAATCTCTGATAGCAGCTGGGTTAGCCTAGTTCAATGTGTTCCTAAAAAGGGTGGCATGACGGTAGTTAAGAATGATAACAATGAATTGATCTCTACAAGAACCGTCATGGGCTGGAGAATTTGCATGGATTATAGAAAGTTAAATCTAGCCACCCGGAAAGACCACTTCCCACTTCCCTTCATTGATCAGATGTTAGACAGATTGGCAGGGAGGTCACACTTCTGTTTTCTGGATGGGTACTCAGGGTACAATCAGATTTCCATTGCACCGGAGGACAGAGAGAAGACCTCTTTCACTTGCCCGTATGGCGTTTATGCCTTTCGGAGGCTGCCCTTTGGCCTATGCAATGCACCCGCCACATTCTAACGGTGCATGATGGCCATATTCACTAACATGGTCGAGGATATAATGGAGGTGTTCATGGATGACTTCTCAGTGGTGGGGAACTCATTTGATGAGTGCCTGATAAATCTGACTCGTGTGCTGAAACGGTGTATTGAGACTAACCTGGTTCTGAATTGGGAAAAGTGCCACTTCATGGTACAAGAGGGCATAGTCTATGGACACCGGGTGTCAAGCAAAGGAATTGAGGTGGATCGTGCTAAAGTGGATGTGATAGCAAAGCTACCTCCTCCAACTTCAGTCAAAGCAATTAGGAGCTTCCTCGGGCATGCCGGTTTCTACCGGAGATTCATAAAAGACTTCTCAAAAATTGCCAACCTTCTCTGTAAGTTGTTAGAAAAAGATCACCCTTTCTTGTTTTCTGATGATTGCAGGGTAGCATTCGAGGAGCTGAAAAAGAGGCTAGTCACAGCACCTATCATAGTTGCCCCTGACTGGGAGCAGCCATTTGAACTCATGTGTGATGCCAGTGATTATGCAGTGGGGGCAGTGCTGGGACAGAGGAAAGACAAGCTGATGCATCCAATCTACTATGCTAGTAGAACGCTAAGTGGAGCTCAGCTGAACTACACTGTGACAGAGAAGGAGATGTTGGCTATGGTGTTTGCTTTCGACAAGTTCAGATCATATCTGATTGGCTCTAAGGTAATTATATACACTGATCATGCAGCTCTCAGGTACTTGATTGAGAAGAAGGAGTCTAAGCCGCGCCTGATTCATTGGGTGCTGCTATCGCAAGAATTTGACCTCGAAATTCGTGACTGTAAGGGCACAGAAAATCAAGTCGCTGAACATCTATCACGACTTGAAGGAGCTAAAAAATCAATCAAGGTCGAAGAGATTCTGGAAACCTTTCCAGACGAGCAGCTGCTCGCCACTAGTCTTGAGGAAGCGCCATGGTATGCAGACTTTGCAAATACCTGGCCTGCGGTATAGTTCCCTATGACCTCTCATCGGTACAAAAGAAAAAGTTTTATCGTCATTGACGCATGTATTATTGGGACGAACCTTATCTGTTTAGAATATGTGTTGATAATATGATCCGGAGGTGTGTCCCCGAGATAGAACAATCTTCTGTTTTGCTGGCTTGTCACGCGTCAGCATATAGAGGACATTTTGGAGGGGTCAGGACAGCTGCGAAAGTACTAGAGGCCGAATTCTTTTGGCCAACAGTGTTTAAAGATGCGCACCTAATGAATGTAAGCGGACCGGGAACATTTCCCGTCGCCATGAGATGCTCATGAACCCGATTCAAGAGGTGGAAGTGTTTGATGTCTGGGGGATTGACTTCATGGGTCCCTTCATCAGCTCCTATGGCAATAAATACATACTTGTTGCTGTGGATTATGTGTCCAAATGGGTAGAAGCTGCAGCGTTGCCCACTAATGATGCAAGAGTGGTGGTGGGATTTTTGAAGAAGAACATATTCACCTGCTTTGGGACACCAAGAGCAATTATCAGTGACGGAGGCACTCACTTCTGTAATAGAGCCTTCGAGAAGCTGCTTGCAAAGTATGATGTACGCCACAAGGTGGCCACCCCTTATCATCCGCAGACTAGTGGGCAGGTTGAAGTGTCCAACAGAGAGATAAAGAGTGTGTTAACCAAGACTGTGAACGCCACAAGAACTGATTGGGCGAAAAAGCTAGATGATGCACTCTGGGCATATAGAACTGTTGTTGAAGCCCCCTTTTTCTTTAAAAGACGAAATCGGATTTACGACATTTGGGAGGACAACTCTGTTCCCTTTTGGGAATTGGGTTTTGGAGTTTGAAGAGTCGCCACCTAATGATTAAGTGCATTAGGACACTAAGAAGGGTTTGAGTTGAATAACCAGAGTTTGGGTAAGGGCTAGAAATTATCTCGAGGGGAAGGTGTTAGGCACCCCTCAAGATCCACTAGTGTGGTTCCCGACCATGCTACAATTGTGACTTTAAAGCAAATAAGCATACAAGACAATTTCACATAAAAACTGCAAGTAGGTATGTATAACAATTACTAAACACGCTGAAATTTGAATAGGTGACTTCCTAGTTATTGGCAAGAATGTCTAAATGCAGAAAAATAGGATCAAGTAATGAATACAAATTATCAAACAAAGAAGGGAATGAGCAGAAAATTTTAGAGGAAAGGACAGTGCGAAAATTAAAGGGGGAATTGTAATGACTAAAACGAAATGCAGAATTCTGAAAATTGACAATCTAAAAAATAATTAAATAAAGAAAAAGGGGGTCCTAGGTTTGTAAAATACATGGATCATTCACGCAACACCCAGTAACCAATCGTACGCGTGATGTTATCGCGTGATCGTCATCTCCATGTCTACCCTTTCCCACCCCGTTAAGGTATTAAAGCGCGAAATAGTATCGTCACTTATTGCATGCTATTACCTATCCCGATCCTATCAGTTCCGGAGGCATTGGAACTACTAGTCCTAAAGGGAAGGGAATTGGGGCTTTTCAGAAGTTCAAGAAAGGACAAAAATCTGGGCGACAATCAAAACATATAGTCAAATAGGGGGAGACAAACAACAATTAGGGCTCAGACAGGCCTCCTCACTTAAATACAAATACATAGCATGGCTTCAGATACTGGTTAGGTCTTTAATTAAACTTAACGAAGGAAAGGTGGCTGATATATCACATATTTTCAGATAAGAAGTCCGAATTAGACTTTCCTGCTGGCTGTAATTATTAAAGACTGGTGTAGTTAGTTAATTACCTAGTTGCTTGCCTAGGTGAGGTCTGTAATCATGATATCTAACAATGCAGAAGGCGTACTGATTTTTAAGGAGGATTATTGATTTTAGAAACAAACAAAAGTTCTGCAGATGTTAAAACGACTTCACCACTGATTCTAGACTTATAAGCGAGATGGACGATTCAGATTCAGTTAGTTATTCCTATAGGCATGCTCTCTAAGCGTGATTGATTTTAAAACAGTTGTAAGAGTGCAAGATTCCTATAGACATGGTATCTAGAGTGCATTTTGTTATTTGGGCCTACAAACCGTTTGCCTAGTGATAAGTGATGTGCAGAAGTGCAGAAAACCCTACAGTCATGGTCTCTATATGCAGGCGGGAATAAACTTATGGACATGATTTCTAAATGCAGATGTGAATAAACTTACATACATAATTTCTAAATGCAGATGTGAATAAACTTATAGACATGATTTCTAAATGTAGATGTGAATAAACTTATAGACATGATTTCTAAATGTATAATGAAATGACCTATAAGCAGGATATCTATATGCAGATACACAAACGAAGATGATGTGATTACAGGAATAAAACCTAAAGCATGATATCTACCCCACATGCATAACATGAGAGACCCTCCCCATTTTTTACTATACGCCCCATAGTTATTACAACTTGAATGAATCCAGAAAAAGTAAATTACATCACAAATTAAAATTCCAACCAAGGAGAGCCTAATTCAGACTCCTAGTCTGATACATGAAATAAACCAACTTCCAAAGAGCAGATTTCCAAAGCCTTTCTCTTATCTGGGATGTGTCACAGTTCCAAGGAGCTTCACGAACTCCAGGCAATGCTTACACCCCAAATACCATTACAGAATCATAGTGCAGTGTGGAAGGGCCAGCCCTCAAATGTCCAAGTTCAGGGAGAGCTCAAGTTCCCAAGGCAAGGCTTATAGGAGCGGGGCATAACTTAGAATCTAGGAGTAAGTGTAAGTGCAATAGGGGGAGATTAGGGAAGGCCATGACAGGCTGGTGGTCATGCCCAACAATTGGGATGCTGGCACACCCCTGACCAGCCTGTCAGCTTTAAATTGGGGAGTTAGGACCTATTGAAGGTCAGGTTCAGCCCTGGACAGCAATTTGGGTGCTGCCAGGTCATGAACTTTAACTCAGCATACATAGGGAATGGGGTATGGGGGTTCATAATAGAAACAGGGTACAAAGAAAGAGCAGGCAAAGGGCATACCCAGCAATGAGACATACTGGCACACTCTCCAGCCTAACTAGAGGCTAGGGGGTCAAAACTCAGTTCATGGACAACAATTCTTGTTGCCATGCCCTAAGTCCCCACTCATAAACACACGGGGGGGGGGGGGGGGGGTTAACTGGGGAGTAGGGAACGAAGTGTTCACAAGAAAGAAAATCAGGCAGTAGCATATAGGCATATTAAGTTAAATGCTAAACTTTACAGAGAAAAGAAAATAGACATGGATACAAGGACTGTAAATAAAACACATTGGGATGATGCTGAAAAATTAATTTAGGACATACCAGTTTCACAGAGACTGTAAGCATGTGATTTTTGCCCTACATGAAGATAACTCCTAAAAATTAGACCAAAAATAACTTTTATTGATTTTTAGGAATTTTTCTTTATTTAGTTGCATTTCATGCATTTTTAATATTTTAAAATTATAGAAAAACAAAGGAAAAATTGTCATGTTTTAATTTCATGCCATCTTAGGTTTAATTTGCATTTAGGAATTTAATTTCATAAGTTAATTGCATTATCAACAAAAATTACAAAAATATACACTAGCTTTAATCATTTAGTTTAATTAATTAGGTCTTTTTGCAAAAATAAATTCAATTAGAACTATTGTGGCCATTTTTGAAAGGTCCAATAAACAGAAGGGTTAGTCTTGCCTTAAATTTCAAATTGGGCTAGCTTCACAATGACTCAAATTTCCACCCCAGCCCATGACCCGAACTGACCCGCCAGCCCAAATCTCCCTACTTAATACCCTTTTCCCTTAGACACGAAAGGAAGAAGAGGAGACTGCCCTCTCTGAAAATAGACAGAGGCAGCACATTTGGAGAGCTAAAAAAAAAACTACCTCCTCCATTTTACCATAAAAACCAACAACCTTTTCTCTGATTTTTGGCTCCCTTCACAAAATCACACACGCACACATCTTGACAGACACACGCGAGAAACATCTGAAATCAGATTCTGAAATTCAAAAATTTCCTTTCTAAGATCTGAAATTTCCAGCTNCTTAAATGCGCTTATCTGCGTCGTGCCGCGACGTTAAATCAGGCGCTGCATGGGAGGCAACCCATTGAATTGTTGTAATCGTCGTGCCGCGACGTTAAATCAAGCGCTGGTTGGGAGGCAACCCAACATTTATAGTGTTTTTAGTGGAGATACTAACATGTGCAGGAGTTCTAGAAAAAGGGGCGGGCAAAAGCTTCCACGAAGAAAGAAGACAAAATGACGGCATTTGGGAATGCCTGGACTAGCGCGCCTACGTTACACCAGCGCTAAGGCCGCGCTAGTCAGGCTAAGAACTGCCCAAATTTGGTTTCAACTAGCGCGGCCGTGCTAAGCCCGCGCTAGTAAGGTTATTCACTGCCTCATATTTTTGCCACTAGCACGCCCGCGCTACGCCCGCGCTAAGGCTGCGCTAGTGAGGTTATTTACTGCCCTCACGCACTTAAACTAGCGCGCCCATGCTAAGACAGCGCCAAGGCCGCACTAGTCCCCTCAACATCAGGTAAGTTCCGCTTTTCTTTTTAATTTTTTTATTTTCTTTTTATTTTTTTTTTCATTAACCCTTTTAATTCTAAAACCTAACCAAACCGCCCCACCCCTCTTCTTTCCCAAACTCTCCATCTCCTATCACACTACTACCCCAATTAAACCCTCCCTTTTTCTTCCTCATCTATTCCTCACTCCCCATTCCTCCATACCCAGCATTACCATTCCTCCCCTTCACGAAGACCCTCCATATTTCGGTTCATCACCCATTACGTTTTCGCTCTCATCCCCTCTACTTGTATGTATTCCTCCCTTTGATTTTGTTTTTAATTATTTAATTTTGTTTTTAGTTTCTTTTCCTTCTTTTTGCTTTGTATAGTAGAATGTAGCCTTAGTTTAGGGTGGAAACACTTGTTAGTAGTTATGTAGTGCTGAAACATTTCAACATACAAATTGTGGGGGTGATATGTGTTTATTGGGTTACTGTGGTGGTGTTCCTTGTGTTGAAGGTATGGTTTGGGCTTAAAATCAGCCATTGTCCACCAGGGGTTTGTTAAAATGCCTCTTTGGAGGAAGTGTTGTGACCAATTCAGTGGTGAAGTCTGAGTAGCCACGGTTGGGTCACCCGATTGTATAGAACTGATATTGGACTATTTGTAGGTACCATGCCTCCCCGCAAACGTCATGCAACAGGAACCTCCTCCAGCCGCCCTGCTCAAGCCAACACCGGGGGACGGCCTCGAAAATCGGTCGATTCCAGGCCTTTCAACAGTCAAAAGTTTTTGTCTGCCAAAGCCCAGGACAGGTTCAATAAAAAAGAGGCCAAAACCATGGTGCCGGAACAAGCCATGGATCCCAACGAACTAGGGATAACCTGTCCCAATATACCTTTCGAGCTGAGGCGGCGAGGACTGGACATATTTTTTGAGGAGCCTACTACCGCAAATGTCATGCTTGTAAGGGAATTCTACGCAAACCTACCGGAGCATGAGAACTACACTGTTATGGTGCGCAGGAGACCGGTAGATGCCTCTTTGGAACAAATCCGAATTCTGTACAGGCTTCCTCCACCAGTTGAGAGGTACGTGGATGCGTACCTATCGTACAATAGTAGGCATACTCCATGGTCCACATTCACTGAGACCATATGTCAACCGGGAGCCACTCTGCAATGGTACAAATATGGGAACAATTTCCACTCCTCGACCCTCAAGTTTGAAGCCAAATGTTGGTTATACTTCATAAATAGCCGACTCCTACCCTCCAAGAACCTGTCTGAAGTGAACATCCCTCGAGGGTGCTTAATTTGGTGTTTCATGAACAATGGTCCGTTTGACGTGGACAGCGTAATACATGATTAAATGTTCCAGCGAGTTAGGGTTCAACGATATGGTTTATACTGCCCGTCCCTTGTCACCCGGTTGTGTCTTCAGGCAAATGTATCGAGTAACCTTGCTATAGATGGCTAACATCCTTCGGTACATCCTTTCACGGCTGAGAGGGTCACCACAGGCAAAGAAGTGGTAGCCGTTGAGGAGTTAGTTGGACAAAATTCTGATGATGGTAACGACGAGGAGGAGGAGGAACCACAACAAGTAGCCGAGGATGTGGAGATTATAGGTGAGCAGCCAGCAAGACCACAGGCTGAGAATGTTGCAGGCCCGTCTAGGGCTAGTTGGGGACAGCGGTTAGACTGCCTAGATGACGAGGTAGCTGAAATACGAACCTCGGTGACTAACCTGGGAACTTGTGTTAATGAAATTGCAACCCAACAGAAGAAATCAGAAAAAAAGATCATGGGTTGGCTCCGTGCCTTGGGTCGGGCGTGCAATGTAAACGCCGACTCTGTCTCCGATCAGGATTGAGCTGTCAGGGAAGTTCCCTTTTCCTTACTCTGTTTTACTTGGCCATGAGGACATGTCCTCATTTTAAGTGTGGGGTGGGGGATACTTCATTGTATATATGTAATTGTAATAATTGACTGTTTGATTTTGTTTTGCTTTGTTTTGCTTTGATTGTTTGGTATTGAGTAAGAGTTCATTAGTTTAAAGTAGGTAAGTGGCTTGTCCCGACGACGGATCTCTTTCGGCGGGGTTCTTGAGGGACTAAGTCGAGTAAAAAAAAATAGGGAATATGAAGACTCTTCCTGATGACGGATCCTTTAGACAATTTTCTTGAGGGAAGTTAGTCTAAAGAAAATGCAAAAAAAAAAAGAGTTTTTTTAATTTTATTTTTTAGGTAGTGTAGTAACTCCCCCTTGGTTTTTCTTTGGACCACGGTTCTTTTTCAAGGGTTTATCTTGAACCGGGTATAGGTAGTTTTTGTTCACTTTGTTTTCTTTTTAGTTTTTAGATTAGGATTGATAGGCTACGAGCTGAATTCGAAATGAAAAGCCTCTAGCGTTGATAAACCTGAACACAGTAGACACTAGAGTGTAACGCTTATTCTCAGTAGTTGATTCTTGCTAAAGTGCCTTAAAAATTATATGTTTGTTACTGACTTAAATACTCAGAAGAGAGTGTCTTGATAAGCCAATCTGGAATGAGTCATGTGCCAAGTGTGTGTGAGTTTTACAGTATTCCATGATTTACATTTGATGCCTAGAACTTGCCCTGTGTGTTTACAAAGCGAAATAGTAGTTTCATTCAGTCTTAGAAGTGATATAGGCATTTCTTTGTTGAGCCGGACATATAAAGTAAATCCACCTGAATGCATTACATCTTAGTTAACCCCGTTGAGCCTATAAGCCTGTTTCTTTGGCAACCACATTGCGAACCTTACCCAATTGATTGAATAGCCTGCTGTTTGAACCATTTTTACCTCCCAATAAGCACTTGAATAGTAGTGAAAATATGCAAAAGCTAAAGTGTGGGGTGGTGGTTTGGTTTTTGAGTGGAACTATTGAAAAAGAGAAAAGGTGCAGAATGTTGAAGCATAAAAGAAGAAGCACCACGAAAGAAAAAAAAAGTTATAAATAAAGATAGTGGTTGATAAGTGGTGGTTTGTATAATTGCACCTACTGTATGGGGTTGTTGTAAATAAAAGAAGAAGTGGTGGAATGTTTGGTTGATAGAAATATGGTCTTGAATGTTAATGTAATTGTATTAAAAAGTGCTTAGGGAGGTTAGTCACTATATCTAAATATGTCCTACCCGTCCCTTAGCCTACATTACAACCAAGTGAAGTCCTATTGATCTTAGACTGAGTGGGCTCGATTAGTAGAGTAGTACACTACGGGCAAGCCTATGGTGCATCTTTGTGACATGTGAATGTTTTCTTTTGAGAGTGAGCGAATTTTGTCCATTTAAAGTTCCTAATTGTTCTGAATATCATTATATGTGGAACTACTCTCTTGTGAGAATGTGAGGGCATGTGATTCATGAGGAGAGGCGAGTCTTGACTTCTGTGTAGAGTACCTTGAGAAAGTATGAATATTGCAGGACACGTGAGAGTCAACTTGTGAGGCTAATATTGTTCACTACTAGGCGTAACTCATGTGATTTGTTCTTGGTGTGATGCGTTAAAGAAGAATGTTTAGTGACGGAACCTCTATAGAGTGTGGTGGATTGCTCGAGGACTAGCAATGATTTAAGTGTGGGGTGTTGATAATAGGCTAGATTTATATAATTTTGTGATTGTTTTTACCCCATCTTTATCATGTTTCAATGTTATAAAATAGTTAAATGATGAAAAATTGGCTCTAATGGTGACTTTTGTGTTTCACAGGAGTGCAATACCCAAATGAAGACTTATGATGGTGATCCGGGCAAAAATTGGAACTAGTGTGCGAGTTAAGGGAATGAAGTTCGGCATAGCAGAGGGAAACCTCACTAGCGCGGGCATTAGCGCGGCCTCAGAGCGCCCGCGCTAGTCCAGGCATCAGAGGCAGAATAAAACCCCACTAGCGCGGGCATTAGCGCAGCCTTAGCACGCCCGCGCTAGTCCAGTTCCGGAAGACCAATTTTCAGGGGTAAACTTGGAAGTCTAGGGGAAAGTTCACTTAACCTATAGAAGGTCAAGCTCGCCCAAGGATGTATTATCAAGTTTTTCATGGTGTAGTGGAAGAAAAAGAGAGGCAGGAGGCAAGGAGGATAATTCACCAACGAGTTCTTCTTTTCTTCCTTTTGTTTTTACGATTTGTGATGAATTTGAATATTATTGTGATGAGCACTAGTATGAGTAGCTAAATCCTTTGTCTAGGATTTTGATGGAACCTATTGACGGATGAACTTCTTGATTATGTTAATATAGTTTGCTAGTTTAATCTCTATTCGTTCAACTACGTATTTGTTGTAGTTAATTGACAGCATCCGCAATTAGCTGTGCCTATTTAGTGTGCATAACTCGGGAGAGAGTGCATATTTAGGTAGTTGTTGAACAACACCACTCCCAAAGTATAAGAGGGATCTATAACTGCGGGTTTAAAGGCGGGATTAGGGATAACGAAGCCTTGGGTGCAATCTAAAGTGAGCTGTAATAAACAAAGCCAGCTAGCGTATCTCGGGAGAGTGCGTCTAGTAAATTATCGTGATTACTCGGGAGAGATTTACGGTAAAAAGAGTGCTCATGATTGATAGAGATGTTTTGGTGAATATATATGAAGCATAAACAGAAGGGATTCCATCTTTAGGGGAAATCACTACCTTAGAACCTTCTCATTATTGTTTACAACTCAAGCATATATAGTTTACAGTTGTTTATTACTTTCAGCCTTAGTTATTAGAAATACCATCAACTGTTATTTACAACGTTTGGGGAAGTTGATTCTATAGAATTTAGTAAGTCCAACGAAAGTAATTGATAGGTTAATTCTCTGTGGATTCGACTTTGGGCATAAGTACTCAGATTATATTTACAACGTCCGCGTGTCCTTTTATAAGGCATAGTTGAGCGTGATCAAGAGTCCACCAAGAGAAATAAAAAAACAGGATTTTTTCTGAAGTAAACAAAAAGGGGAAAAAACCAGAAAAACCTACTCCGTGTAAAATAATACTACCAAATCCTACGTAGTAGGGCACCCTTCTTTATGAGGAATAAAACAGCCTACATAGTTTTAATTAATGCAGGCTACTTCTTAATTCAGCTGAGGTAACAACTAATGATAGCACCTAAAGAGTGTAAGGCTACTTCTCATCAATGCAGATGCCCTTACCTTTCATAATTTTGATATAATAAAACTTACAACGTATAATATCAGCCAGACTTCTCTATAACAACATTGCTATATAACAATCATTCACTATAAAAGTCAAGTATTTTATTGAACTAATTTTCCTGTTATGTTAAAATATATGTTCATTATAACAACATTTCCCTCTAACAACTAAAAAAGTCTGGCACAAATAAAACTGTTATAGATAAATTTGACTGTACTTTTTTATTTTGTTTTGAGTGTCTATATTTAATTTAAAGGGTACATTATTCGACTCCAATTTAGCATTGACTATCCATTAACGGAAAGCGAAATAAATCGAGACAACAAGAAATTTGCTGTCATATTATACAATTGTGCACATGGCCAAATCTTTAGTCAGTCACATGTGACGTTGCTATAATTTTAAACACTCGTAAAAAGAGCTTTTCTAATAAATTTGTCAACCTCTAGAGTCAGATGGGAGGAGCTAATTTTGCGGCTGCAGGTTTGATCGAGCTCAGTATTCCATAGAAAATTTTACATATTATAACTAAATAATGCACTTTATTTATTATAAATTAAAACACTTTAAAAATATTAGTATTTATAATTATTTTTTTTTATATTTTATAGCAAAGTACTGATATATACAACTTTTTCCTTAACCCTCTCTCTCTTCTCCCTAACTTTCTCTCCTTTTCCCTCTCTCTTCGCCCTCGGCAAGGCTTCCATCTAGATCCGGCATTAGATCTAGATCCAGGTGGTGATTTACTTGGCTGGCATTAAAACAAGTTTTTCGAACAGAACAAAATTACGAAACCTTAGCCGATTGATTGGGAAATCGAGCTTTATTTTACAAATGAAATAATCCAAGATAGATCTGCAAGCATCAAATGCTATTTGAGGTCAACGCCCAATTTCTTTTGTTGAACCTTTTTCTTTTCAGTTGAAAATGAAAGAGCTTTAATATCCAGATCCGGTGTTAGATTCAGATGACGGAGGGTGGTGATGTGTGGAAACGACGGAGGGAATGCTTGGCCGGAAGACGCTATTTTGGGCGAACTTTTTTCTCTTTTTTGCTATTGAGTCACACACAATGATACAAATGTTATTTTCTTTTATTTTCGCTTGTATTTATTTATTCCGAAGGTTATTTTTTGTGGCAGATCCTTGTATTTTTTAAAATTTGGTTATTTGAATACAATCGAATTAAATACAGTGAATTGAATACAGTGTAAAAGTAGCTACGAATGAATACAGTGAATTGAATACGGCCGAATATCTATTTTTGTAATTTTTTGTTGTTTGAATACAATAAAATTGAATACAATATAAAATAGTTAAGAATGAATAAGTTCGAATTGAATACAGTGTGTATATAATCGAATTGAATAGAGCAGTATACACCCTATTTCTTGATTTTTTGTTGTTTGAATACAACTCAATTCAATATAGTGAAATTGAATAAAATATAAAATATATAAGCACGAATACATCCGAATTAAATATAGCGACATATATCACATGTCAAGCAATTAGTAGTTACTAAATGTAATTAGCTAAATTATAACTATGCCCAGCAATAAGCCTCCAAACAATAGTCATTTCTGAAAGTTTTCCTAAAAAGGAAAGGAACAGGTTTAAAATTTCGGTAAATCAAGCATGCATAAAATACTTGACTTTTCCATGAGCAAGACAACAAAAAGTATTCCCCTTAAAACTCAGCTCTGCGAAAACCTTTCGGAGATTGACCTTTCTTTCTTTTTGCTTGTTCGCCAAGTTTTCGAGCAGCTCTTTTAACTGCCGCCTAATCTCGCAGTATGCTCAAGAATCGAGAGCCGGCCAGGGACCGGACGGCCGGAGGTTTACATATAGAAAGAATTTTCTTTTACAATGGCTCTTGGGTAAAGCAAATGGTCACTAAGCCAATTATTGATAGGATAACTGTTTTATTTTTATTTTTTAAAATAGTTTAAAGAAGTGATAATTGAATTAAAGTACTCCTTTGTGGTTTATAATATTGTAGTTCTAGGCAATCATATGAGTGATCCCTGACTGCGATTTTCAGAAGTGCTCTTTTGACCTTTTGATTTGAAGAATCTTATTTAATTTTCAAATAAGAATTATGTGATGGTATTTCAATTTATGTGACGGTATTCGGATTTCGAGAGCCAAATAAATTATTCTTTGATCATTACTTTTCTCTTATGTCATTAAAATATTTTGAAGTATTAATTGTTACGACTTATGGTACTTTACGTAGTTTCCCAATATGTAAATTTTATTTCAAAAAATATAAAGAATACATCTCCAAATAATTGGTCAAAATTAAGACGTTTGAATCTCGAAAATGTAATGACCCGACTGGTCGTTTTGAACAATTGCGTCCGGTTCAGCAGTTTGAGGTCACGAGCAGCTTCATATTATGTGTGTCACGACCCAAACCCCGCTCCGGTCGTGATGGCGCTTCTCGTGAAGACAAGGCCAGCCAGACCATTTCAGAACACCACTTTAAGCAGTTAATCAGCTAAATAACAGTTCGAATATGATTTAATAATATTAATTAACGTAATTACGACCCAACACAGCTCGACCGGGCTGTCACAAGTCACGAGCATCTATAAGAATGAAATTCCCACTTTACAGTCTAGAAATACACTGAACAAGAATAATGAATAACATAGAAAGACAGTGGTGCTGCGAACGCTGGCAGTCACCTTGCTAAAACCTCTACAACTCTGCCTCCACGCAGCCAATACCCGCTACCGGGTGAATAAATACCTGCAACTGCACGCGAGGTGCTTGGAATAAAGTGAGTACTCCAACTCAGTGAGTAATAAAGGTAAATAATAACTGAGCAGCAAGAAATCACGTAAAGCAACCAACATGCTATATAGAAGCCGGGTACAATTTTCTAAGAAAACAGTGTAATCTGTGAAATCTTTAGAAATACCTTGGCTTAGTTCAAATCTCTTTTGAAAATGATCTTTTCAATAGTTACGAAAACGATTTCAAAACAGTTAGTGCTGATAAGCACAGAAAAGTCCGCCCCTCGGGCACAAATACCCCAGTATAACAGGTAAAAGGCAAATAAATATGCAAGATGAGCACATAAAAGTCCGTCCCTCGGGCAATCCCTCAAAAACAGTACCAGCCCCTCGGGCTCACTCTCAACAACACTCTCAGAACAGTATCACATAGTAGTCGTTGCGGCGTGCAGCCCGATCCATATATCGCTGCGGCGTGCAGCCCGATCCATAGCTCGCTGCGGCGTGCAGCCCGATCCATATGGGTACCCGCTCTCACTGTGGGGGTGCAGACTCCGGAGGGGCTCCTACAGCCCAAGCGCTATATCACTGCGGCGTGCAGTCCGATCCAATATATACATACTGCTGCGGCGTGCAGCCCGATCCATATAATACACTGCTGCGGTGTGCAGCCCGATCCCTATATAATCCTCACATCCAGGCCCTCGGCCTCACATCACTCAGTGTATCCTCACATCTGGCCCTCGACCACACTCAGTCAGAATATCATCACAAGCCCCTCGGGCATTAGTAAAACAGTAGTCCTCGGCCCAAATTATCATTTAAAATATCATTTAAGACTCAAATCTGAGTAAAAGTGGCTGAGTTATAAAATAGTGGAGAAACAATACGACTGAGTTCAAGTAATAAGTCAAAACAGTGAGGAAACAGTGAAAATAATCCCCGAAGGGTTCAAATAATTGGCACGAAGCCCAAATATGGCAATCAGCCCAAATCATGATAATAACAAATATTTTCCAGCCAAATACGCGGTAAAGATCATTTATCGGGACGGACCAAGTCACAATCCCCAACGGTGCTCTACCCCACCCTCGCTATCCGGCGTGTAAGTCACCTCAATATAGCACCATGGTGCGCAAATCCAGGGTTTCAAACCCTCAGGATATCATTTACAATCATTACTCACCTCGAACCGGTGAAATCTCTAGCTCGCGACGCCCTTGCCCATCAAATCGGCCTCCACGCGCGCCGAATCTATCCAAAATCAGAGCGAATACTGTGAGCACGTGATTTTTGCCTCGCCTAAATTACTCCTATAGAATTCATTAAAATTAGAATTTTTCTTTTAGTATTTGAATCTTTAGGAATTAACTGCATGATTTTGTGTTTTGTTTGCATTTTGTGTGCATTTTTAGTTGTCATAAAAAATGAAAAGAAAAATTACAAAATAGTATACTTGCATTTAGGACCCAATTCTAGATTTTTAGATTAATTAACATCATTGAAAATAGGAGAAAATAATTAAAAATAGTCCTTTATATTGTTTTACTTTCAAAGTTTTGATTTTTCCTTAAACTAGGATTTGTCTAATTTTTGAGAATTAATTAGTCTCATTTTAGAATTAAATCAGGTTTTGGCTATATTTTAATTTTGTACTTAATAAAATCCAAAATTTAAATAAATAAAAAGATAAATGAAAAGAATTAAAGGAAAAGAGATACAAAATCAGGCTGGCCTGATATTGGGCCAGTGCTAAATGGCAGCCCAAATTAAAGCCCCCCAAACCCACTTCAAAATGGCCCAGATCCGCCCCCTACCCGGTCCAAACGACCATGTCCTTAAGGCCAATAAAACGACGTAGTATAGGAGGGATACTACGTCGTTTTGAACTAATGAATGCCAAATTAAATCCAGGCCATCCATTCCCTCTAATCCAATGGACACGATTTAGTCTTAGGTTTTAATAAAAATGTCCTAAAATTAGAAAAAACCTAGAGACCAACAGCTTCTTCCTCGTACCTTCCTTCTCCGCCACCCTCCGCCCTGGACCGCCGCCGGAAATCGCCTTACGGCGGCGGTGGTTCTCAGATGGTCATTAAATTTACACCAAAGCTCCGCCTCGTCCTCCTCATGCCTATGCCACCATTGGCTTCCCTCGAAAGCCATTGGAATTCCTCGAATATGCCAAATCCTAGGCGCCGCCACCACCATGCACGGCGGCGCCGCCACCCAAACCATACCAAAATTGTACCGTGCAATCCCCAGGCTACCCTAAGTCCCACGCTGCTGGTTGCTCCCCAAAAATCCCAACCGGATTCCCCCAATTCCACATCTAAGGTTGAAGTTACAAGGTCCAGGGGTCTGTCATTTATTCAAAAGGGCTCCAAAGTGATGTTATATGATGTTCTGTTAAAGAACAGACATATAATATTACTTTGAGGCCAAATTTGAGGGCAGTCGCACAAAATCAAATTCGATCCATGCCTAGTGTGGTAAGTCTGGTGTTTTCTTCTCTTTCTTTTATTCGGTTTAGGGTTCCGATCGAATCTAGGGTTACTTCTCAAATTGGTTCTTGTTTTTTGTTTATCTTGTATCCTGTTAGGTTTCCTCAATGCAAGCTTTTAATTCGTTAACTGACTAGTTTAATTAGGTCATTTGATTTAGTTAGTATATTGGTGCGTTTTACAAATTTTGGATATTAGGTGTTGGTATGTGGTTTCAACTGATTACAATTTGTTTTGCTTGATATTGGAATTAATCTGTGTTCAGATGTTAGTTCTATAATTTTTTTGGTGATAATTAGTTAGACTCTATTAACCTAGTCATTGGGATATAGCTGAATAGTGTGGCCTCTTAACTAACCATGGTCAATTGTTAACTTGGGTAAAAGGAGGCTGAGGGTATAGTTTAATATTATGCTTAGTAATTTCAGGGGGTGATCAGGGGTACTTTAGGCACCTAAAATGGCTCAGTTTGTTAAGGCTAAGTAAAATCAGAATAGAAGTAAGGATAATACAGGTATTCCACAGGTAGAAAAATACCCTAGGTCCTTCTAGAAGGGGGTCTTAGTGTAGATTTCAGGAAACATAGTAAGATAACTTGAACCACAAGTCAGTGTGAGAGGGATCTAGAAGCTTCCCCCTGAAATTTGCCTATAAAAGGCAGCCCCCTTGCTTTGATTTAGAAGTTTTTGGGGGAACCCTGAAAATTCCAAAAATCAGTATTCACTTAGCTCTTCAGATCTGAGACAGAAATTTAAAAATTCAAAAAGCCAAAAACAATAGAAAACCTACAAAAACCCAAAAAAAATATATTATTGTTTTCTTTTAGCTGTTTGAACGGGATTTTCCTAGTTCAATCTCTGGTAATTGTAATTCAGAAGTGTTTCTGGTTAGTTTTCAAGTTGATTTTGGGTTCAATTGAAGCATTTTGGGATCAACTTGAGTGTTTTGTCATTGTGATTTGTTTCTAGGTACATTTGGGATTCGTTTGAGCTTGTTCGAGCTGTTTTTGGGTTGAGTTGCTAGTTTCCTGTTAGCTCGTTGAATATTTCTAGATTTTACTTCTTCCTGGGCTATTGTGGTGCTTTTTTGGGCTTTCAACTTGCTTCGTTGTTTGGTTGTACTCACTGACTGTTGCTGCTACACTTACCGTGCTGATTTCTCCTCAATTTCATTGTATTTCCATTTCCAGGTACATGTGCTCAGCCCTCAAGTCTATGAAATGAGATAAATCTGCTATTTGAAGTTGATCTCTGAGCTTCATCTGTTTCGGTTGATTCTGATGTTTAAAACAGTAGTTTATTGGATATTTCATGTGGTGTAATAGACTGATACTGGACTGTTTGGACTATTTTTAGCATAGCATTAGTATCCTATCTAGTAGTGTTAATCTAAAATTCTGCTTTAAGGCCAATTACCGTGTTAAATGTAGTAGTATTAGTATCATGATTAGTGAATGGTTAAAGTTATTAGATTTGGGATTAATGTTGGTTTTCAGCGTCAACGTTAAGTTGGATCCAATAAATGTGCAAAACGATGCTATGTCTCACTTGTTAAGTTCAATAGCTGGACTTTGAGAACAGGGAACCAGCACCTCATTAATTTGAGCTTCGTTTTAGGCTGATGTTTTATTGTAATTGTTAGTCATTTTAGTTGAACGGTTGAATTCATGAAATACTTGAAATAATGCATTAGCTTAAACATAATCTAAAATGAAATTTAACTTTAAGATCAGCAGTTGCTTGATTTAATGAACCTGAATTGCTCATTTGTGACAAATTGTTGAACCCAGTTGCGAAATGTTTCCAACGCTTTGAAATTCAATTGTAGTCCAGTGTTTGGGTTTGGGGTTCAATTATGGATCTAGGAAGGGCAAACAATGGGTTGCCAGGCCTGTTCCCAAGGGCCCAAATTCTGGGCAGTTTGCCAGCTGAGGCCCAGCGCTGGGCAGCCTCGTCTAAGGCTGAATGGATTCTCATGCTTCTGGGCCACTTTTGAAGCCCAATGTACTGAAGACCTTACTCAAGCCCTTGTTTTAATTCAGCAACACATTTCTAGGCTTTTAAGCTAAGTAGCGAGTTTAAATTAAGAGGTTTTCCTTTTGTTTAAATTCGGACTTGAGCTTGTGGCCCGGATGTTATAACTTCAATTAGCTAAGGCCCCTTTTAGAGAAAAGAAAATATAGAAAATCATAGTCACTTTAGGATTGGCCATTAAAATAAAAGTGGGACGAGCCTCGCCAAATAAAAGTGCATAAATTGCGGGGCCCTCATTAAATGCTTTATTAAAAATATTTTAGAAATTCGGGGCATGCCATTTAGCGAATTTTCATGGCTTCCCGCAAAGCTAACAAGACGCTAGCCACTTTAGGCGCGCTTTTAATAATTTTACCTTCTTAAATACGGGTATGCATTTCATGCGACCCAAATCCAAATCTCAAAACGTTGAATAAGAGGTGTCGAGGATCCAGGTGCATTTTATGTGACGTGATCCAAAAACACGCTCTTAAACGGCGTTCATTTTCATAAAAAACTAATTAAAAGCGGTTAATCAAATTTTTAAAATTGCACATAGGTTTGAACATGTACTAAAATCAAGCAACTAAGCCAAATATAGCAGTTGAGTGACCGTGCTGGAACCACGGAACTCGGGAGTGCCTAACCCCTTCTCCCGGGTTAACAGAATTCCTTACTCGGATTTCTGGTTCGCGACTGTTAAACAGAGTCAAACCCTTTCCTCGATTCGGGATTCAAACCGGTGACTTGGGACACCATAAATCTCCCAAGTGGCGACTCTGAACCTCTTAATAAATGATCCCGTTTCGATTGTCCTTTAATTGGAAAAACTCCTTTTATTATACTCCTTCACGGGGTGTAGTAAGTAAAAAAGGAGGTGTGACAGCTCTGGCGACTCTGCTGGGGACAAGGACCCAGAACTTTTGTTCAGGGTTCAGAATTCGAGCTCAGTTAAATTGTTGTNAAAGTTCTTCTGTGGAAATTGTTAGTAATAGAGTTTGTTACTGCTGTACCCAGTGCCATCTGCGGTCTTTCAATGTGTTGGAAAAAATGTAACAGATTTCAAACACTGATTTACGATCCATGACCTTGTATATAGTTTCAATGTAAAAAAAAAAACATTCTGATTGATCTTTGTCGCAAAGTAATACATGTGAGTTTTTGACAAAACATTTCTGATTGATCTCTTTTAAGTTTAAATAATTGTTGCTATTGGTTTGAGCTCACATGAGCTATGTCATATTTTAAAATTGTGAACCAAAGATCAGATTCAATGAGTTTGTGAATAGCATTAAATGCATTTTCACTCTTAGTCATATAAATAAGTCGAATGATGACTTCGACATTTCTTCTGTCACATAGTATGACCTTCAGCGAATTTCATAGGAAGTTAGAAAAAACGAATTGACTTATGAATATTTGTATAATAATGTAGGCGTAATTATATTATGTCAATTACGAGTACGGTTCCCGTGACGTAATTGTGATACTAAATTTTGAATTAGCTTTAAATATGAGTATCCATAGCTATTAAAATTAGTTGAATAGATTTGGGGCATGCCGTACTAAATAAGATATAGCTTATGGCCCTCCAATTTAGCTTGAATTATCTTTAAAATTGGAATTGGGGCGTGCCGTGCCAAATAAAATCTAAAAAAATGCACGGCCCTCATTTAATTGGTCTTGTTTATCCTTAGAAATCGAGGCGTGCCATTTAGAGAATTTTCATGGCCCTCGCAAAGTTAACAACGCGTAGTTGCTTTAGGCGCGTATTTTAATAACATTACCTTCTTAAACTCGGGTGTGCATTTCATATGACCCAAATCCAAATCCCAAAACGTTTAATAAAATATGTCGAGGATACGGGAGCATTTCATGTGACGTGATCCGAAAACATATTTTAAACGACATTCAATTTCCTAAAATTAATTAAAAGCGGTAAATAATTGTAAAATTGCACTATAGGATGACATGTATTAAAATCAAATTTTTAGCCAATTATAATAGTTTAAGCGACCGTGCTAGAACCACGGGATCCGGGGGTGCCTAACACCTTCCCTCGGGTCAACAAAATTCCTTATTCAGAATTTCTGGTTCGCAGACTCCATTCGGGAAGTCGAAAATTTTCCTCGATTTGGGATTCAAGATAAACCGGTGACTTGGGACACCAAAAACTAAACCTATCCCAAGTGGCGACTCTAAATTGAATAAATAATTCCATTTCGAATAATGTCACTTAAAATGGAAAAACTCCTTTATACATTGTCCTTCGGGGTAGGTGTGTAAAAAAGGAGGTGTGACAGAGACAAGTAAAGAGAGAGCAGTAGTCTTGTAAAAAGCCAAAGTGAAAACAAGAAGCAAGAATACTCTAAGTATGCCTTCAGAAGAGAATTGTGAAATTGTATAGTATGAAGTGTGTTTTTAATCGTGTTCTCATGCGTGTCTTGTGAAAGAGGGTCGTGTATTTATAGTGTGAAAGTCATGAGAAAATAAGGTAAGAAAATAATAGAAGCCTGATTGTCAATCGATTACATAAGACTCCCCTTAATTAAGGGATTTAGATTCAAACGGTACAAACTAATTAAGGAAAGAAATTAAACAAACCTGTGTGCAAAGTAGCAAATCAGAGGCAAGTACATGGAAGTTATTTAAGGACAGGGTCTTGACAGTACACAGTTTATGCAAATAAGGCAAGAGAATCATTTGACAGCCAGTAAATCACAAAGGTCTGAAATTTGGTATGAGTGAACCAAGTCGCAAAAATAAAGAAGGGTTTTACCTAAGCCAAATCATCTAGGGAATCAGTAAAAGATGGAAGAAAAATCAATCAAGCTATATTCAGAAGGAGGTTTACGCTAATTGCAAATTTAAAGACCAATTAGAGGGAAATTCATCATGTATAAGGAGCATGTGAGTATGAAAGAAGACCGTCGTGTAAATCAGCATAAAAATCCAGTAGCAGAGTTTAGAAGAGTTTATCAAAAGTCAGAATCATATGAAACTCCGAAATTATCCTAAAAGAGTTGGGGGTTTTGAAATAAGAATCCTAGTTCAGGCAAATCACAAAAAGAGAGCAAGCAATTGGATCAAAACATGTATAGCAAAGCAACATGCAATCACAGTAGAAGGATTCAAAGCACACAATGGATAATACTGATAAGAACAACAGGAGAAGCATGCTTAGAAGAACCCTAAACAAGGCTCAGTAGAAGGCAGAAAAAGAACCATAAGAACTTAGCAAGGAAAATATAGTAGAAAAACACAAGAATCGCCGGAAAAGATATAGCAGAAAAGCATATAGGAAAACACAGTACGACAAACATATAAGAACATGATAAAATACAGGAGAAAAATCTACAAGACAATAGTATAGAAAACACAATAAGGGAAGCATGCAAAAGATGATACGAGGACACAACAGAGGCAAACACAAAGAAGAAAAATCATAAAAAACCTCTTAAACATTTTCCAGAAAACCCTAAATCGGAAAAGAAGGGTTTTGAAAGTAATTTTCAAAGGAAAATTTAGGGAAATCGTTTAAAAGTTCAAGTATAGCATAGATACACAACGGATCTAAAAAGAATTGGAGAAAACTTCGTAGGGTTAGGGTTTCAGAGGAATCCTAGGATGAGAAAGGCTTGGAAAAGGTCCGATCTAAGTCGGATAAGGTCGGAATCAGACTGAGGAGGCTAGGATATGCCGGAGCAGGGCCGTAGATGGCCGAAACCCTTGAATTTGCGAAGGTCTGGGTGAAGGCCTTCGAGGTCTGGCCTCGAACCTTCAAGTATAAGGCAAATGAGGTTAATAGGAGGTGAGTATAGGTCGTCCATGGCCTGGGAGGCCATGGATTCCGGTGAGTCGGAGGTTGAAGAGGGTGGAGGCGATTAGGGTTTCAGGAACATTCGAGAGCGTTTGAGAGGGGGAGGGTATTCAAAGGCGGCTGCCCGGTCGAAATGAGGGAGTTAGGTTAGGGTTGGGGGATTAAAAAAGGTAAGGAGTGATCGTGACCGTTGATCAGGTTGATCGGCCTAGATTAAAAGGGGTTTGGGTCGGGTAATATAGACAGGTTAATGGTTGGGGTTAAGTGGGATTGGGCTGGTCCGGAATTGGGCTGGAAATTGGGTCAATTAGGGGGTTAATTTAGGCTATAATTGGAATACCAAATGGGCTGTAATTGAAATGAACTGAGGCTAGCTTTTAAATAGACAGTTTTACCCTTTTTATTTTTTATAAATAGCAATAATGATTTTAAGATCAAATTAAAAGCACTGAACTACTTAATAATATATTAATATTAATCCAAAAATACTGAAAATAATTTCATAAATGCAAAATGCTGTTAATCGTAAAATAGGCTAAAGTTGCAATTACATGCAATTTTAGCTTTAAAATTATCAAATAAATTCGTAAAAATATGCAAAAATTAACTTAATTATATTTTGGTGTAAATATGGAAATAAAATAGGTTAATCACAAAAAGGATAATTTTTGGGGATAATTACTGATTTTGTATAGCCAAAATGGGCAATAAATCGATTTTAAAATCTTTAAAAATTAGGGAAAAATACCAAAATTCTTGGGCATGCTTTTATATGCATACACATGATATTTTGAAAGTATTTTGAGTATAAAAATACATAGGAAAAAATTGGGTATCAACAGCTGCCCCTCTTTATCTGGGAAGGATGAAAGAGTTGTCGGGTAAAGATATGATGGCCAATTTTGACCGAACGAAGCGGTTTGAAGAATTTTGACCGAGCTCTGGTCCCTGAGCTGCCTACATATCCCTGGTCTTACAGGAATCAGGTCATATGTAGTTCAGGATCCATTGGCGGACTATTGCCGATGGAGATTTCGAAAGACGGACGCGATGTTCAGGTTGAGAAGGATGGTCGGAGTCTGACAGGCTGCGGGAACTGGAGCGGGATCGCTCCTGCTGAGAAAGCCGTTGCTAGCCGGTGTACCTGCAAGTGAGTAATACCAGCATATATGGTGCGTAAATTTAAACGTGATGCAAGTTCCCATTGGACCATGAATGTTGTCTTTGGACGGTTGGGATGATGTCCTCGGACCATGACGTCTTGGGCCATGAAGCGTATAATAAAGGATTCGCAGGCTATGAAATGTTGTTCTCGGGCCATGAGAATGATGCCTACGAACTATGACGCCTTTGAATAATGATATGCAAGAGATAAAACGGGGTCCTCAGGCCATGGCATGGCGTTCTCGGGCTATGAAAATGGTGCCTCTGAACAATGACGCCTTTGGACAATTTGGCGATCTTTCAGCCCATGAAATGCAGGATTTGGCGATATTTAAGCCGATGTAAAGTGTGAATATAAATGGCGATCTTTCGGCTATGCGAGAAAGAATAAAGTGACGGTGTTTCAGTCATGCAGATGTAAATAAAAGTGGCGATATTTCTGCCATGCAGGATTTAAATAGAGGAGGCGGTATTTCAGCCATGCAGATGTAAATAAAAGTGGCGATAGCTCAGCCGATGCGAGGTTTAAACAAAATGGCGATATTTCAGCCGATGTAAAGTGTAAATATAAATGGCGATCTTTCAGCCGATGCAAGGTTTAAACAAAATGGCGATATTTCAGCCGATGTAAAGTGTAAATATAAATGGGATCTTTCAGCCGATGTAAAGATTTGAATAATATGGCGGTATTTCAGCCGATACAATTATGGAGCTAGAGCTTAGCCTCGGAAGGCAGAATAGTAGCCTTATGCAATGCAAGAAGCGCAGATGGAGGTAGAGCTTAACCTCGGAAGGTAGAATAGCAGCCTTATGCAATTATGGAGACATAGCTTAGTCTCGGAAGGCAGAATGGAAGCCTTATGCAATGCAGAAAATGCAAATGGAGGTAGAGCTTAACCCCGGAAGGCAGAATAGTAGCCTTATGCAATTATGGAGACAAAGCTTAGTCTCGGAAGGCAGAATGGTAGCCATTATGCAATGCA
>NW_017674473.1:0-26399 GCF_001879085.1 Nicotiana attenuata
TCCTTTGCAATACATTCATTTTTATAATGGCCAGTCTTACCACAGTGTGTGCAGATCTTATTTTCAGGAAGAGTGAGGTACTTGTTTTTGGGGTCCCATTTTGGAGCTTGAGTCCCATATCCAAGTCCTCTTTTATTGCTACGGTGATGCTCTTGCAACCATGAGAGAGCATCAGAAGCTTTGTTCCGTTTGCAAGTTCTGTCTAGTTCATGTTTCACCTTTCCTAGATCTTTTTTTAGAACCTTAATCAATTCATCTTTCTTATACAGTTCATCTTTCATTTTTCCTAGGTTTTCTTCTAGAGTGAGAGATGAGTGATCAGCTTTCTTCTTTCCTGTTCCTAGTTTCAGTTTTAGATTTTCTGACCTAAGTTCTAGAATACTATTGTCAAGTTCAAGAACCTGGTTCTTCAACTCAGATTTTTGATATCACTCTCATCAGCCCTAGATTCTAGACTTTTGCATTTTGCTTTTAGGATAACACATTCCCTAGACAGAACTTCCTTTTCATTGTTAACTATTTCAGACTCATCAATGAAGTCTAATAATAGCTCAGCCAACCTCTCTTTAGACAGAAATAATTTTGTCCTTGAGATGCAGAATACTCACCTCCTGCTCATCATCTGATTCTCCAATGGCCATAAGAGCTTGCTCTTTTTCAGCTTCATCTTCTGAGTCTTCATCAGAGGTTTCACCCCAAGCAGCAACCATAGCCTTGGTTGAACCTTTGTTTTTCTTGGGTTGAACCTGTTCCTTCTTCCTGTTTCTTCGTTCAGCCCTTGCTTTCTTCCACTCAATCTCCCATTGAGGGCAATTCTTGACCATATGGTCAGTCTTACCACACTTATAGCAGCCATCATTTGTCTGTTTCTCAGAAGCTCTTGTCTTGTTGAAGTTTGTACCTCTTGATGAACCATTTCCTCTCATTAGGTACTTTTTGAAATCTTTAGTGATCATAGCCATCTCATCATCTTCTAGGTCTGAACCTTCTGTAAATTTGAGAGCCAAACTTCTCTCCTTCTTGGGTGTATCCATCTTCCTGGTTTGCCTTCTCAGTTCATAAGCAGTAAGATTCCCAATCAGTTCATCTAGCCTAAGAGTGGCCATATTCTTGGACTCCTCAATGGCAGTGATTTTGCTTTCCTAAGCAACTGGAAGAACTCTTGTCAAGATCTTCTCAACCTTGTCTTCTTCAAGAATAACTCTTCCAAGAGACTTAAGTTCATTTGTCAGTGTAGTGAACCTTGTGTACATCTCTTGAATGGTTTCTCCATCTTTCATAGTGAAATTCTCATATTGAGAATATAGCAATGTTCCTCTGGATCTCTTCACTTAAGGTGTTCCTTGATGATCTACTTGCAAAGTGTCCCATATCTCCTTTGCAGTAGTACAGCTTTGGATTCTGTTGTATTCATCTGGACCTAGTCCACACACAAGCCATTTCTTGGCCTTAGCATTTTTCTCCCATTTTTTCAAATCTTCAGCAGTACAATGAGCCCTTGTCTTTGCCACTTCCACTCCTTCCTCATTTTTCATTGTAGTTGCCAAAGGACCATCGGTGACTATGTCCCAGAGTTCATAGTCTTCTCCTATGATGTGATCCTTCATCCTATTCTTCCACCATGAGTAATACTGTCCATTGAATAGTGGAGGCCTGGCAGTGGATTGCCCTTCCCAGTTCCCAGGCGGTGCACTCATGTTAATCTTTTCCTAAGGTGTTAGCCTCTTCAAGGATAACCTTCTCTGATACCAATTGATGTTCCAAACGTCAATACCACACAAGAGGGGGGGTAATTTGTGTGATACCCAATTTTCGATCTAGAAGAACCTGGTTCTTCTAGTTGTTCTAACTACTACTGTTTGCGAAATTAAAATACAGAAAATAAAAGAATACAAGGATTTTTATGTGGAAAACACCTGGCTCAAAAGGTGAAAAAAACCACGACCTACTACTCAGTAGGATTTTCCCAAACATCCACTAAACTCAATGAGCCAAAAACAACATTTACAAAACTCTTGTAAACCTAAGGATTAACTCTAATCACTGTGTAGCACACAGCCTCAACTGTTGCGACACTTTCAAGTTAACTCTAACTTGAATACTCAAAGTACCTAATACAATTGCTTCTATAAAAGCTGGAAAGGTACAAGTTTTAAATCACCTACTACAATCGAACTAGAATAAGAATAAACACAATGGAATTGGTTCTTCTACCTTGTTCAAGTAGCTGCAGGCGTGCACACTCAATCTCATATAAATTGCTTGCAAAATAGCCTTGCTCTTTTGCTCTCAATTTTGCTTATCTTCAGCATATGTGCATACCTGTAAAAGAGAACAACTTAGTTATTTATTAGATTAGTAATTAGAGTTGGATTGTAACTAAATTTCTGATCCTCCATTGAGTTTGAGTCCTAGACCAATCCAAACTCCAACCCTTATCCGGATGTGTTCTCTTCTTATAAGGAGACATCTTCTCCTTATCCCATATGCAATCTTTTCGATCAGGTCAGAAGATATTCAGAAGATATTGCTGCTTGATCCCCAAGGACTTATCTTCTTCACGTGCATCTCATGTGCATGAGCCATAACAATTGTGTCTCCTAAGATGGACCTGGTCCTTCACTGAGTTCATTTGTCCTTCTTCAAAACTTCAACTGATCTTGGGCCAACATTATACTATTATGGCAACACAAGATCTTCCTATGACGAAGATGTGAGGATCTCAATTTTCAAAGAGACTTTATGCACAGGGTGGCCATTTCAATTGGCATGCACTCATATGATAGGTGCCAAGGTATGCTCTTATATTACTAGACAGTGAGAAGGTTTCATGATGATACTCGCTAGAGAGTAGAATGACTGTTCAAACCATTGAAGCCATATACACTAATAAAAAAAAGAGTGACTCGAGAAGGATGGCAACACTGGGATGCTTTACATGGAACTTGACACCACATAGGTAAACTTTTTGACGGTGCATGCATAGGCATAAATGAGTAGATGTTGTCCATTTAAATAAAAAGATTTTATAAGAAATTCATCGGGTATAGTCCCTTGTTGAGAATTTAGGGAAGAAAGTGGGAAGTATTAATCCTAGAGTTATAACTCCATTCAAGGACATAATTATAGAACTTAATTTTCACAAGAGGATGTAAATAAGAGAATTTGTAATAAAGTGGATTCACGAATAATGCATCTAGTTCAAAGAGAAGGTGCGTGCAATGTTTTGTGATTCAACATCTTGTTAAGACCAGGTTCCGTGAGAAATCTTCAATATGGATGTGATATACAACAAGTAAAATTTTTGTGTTGTTCATAATAATGTACTAGGGAGTGACTTACTTGGTGACTTTAGGTTGATAGGGCAATAACATAATCGATGCCCCTCGACTCCACATCCCTAACGTACGTTGGTAACATACTGATATGCTACATGATCTGGTGGTGTAGTGACATTAATAGGAACAAAGGTACTCCCTTTAGCAACATGTTCTACCAATCCCTCCATGGCTCGATACATTCTCCTAACAAACGCTTGGGCAATATCCCTCAGATTCATTGGTGGGGTCATTCCCTCCTTACTGCTTCAAACTCATGGATTATGGTATAAAGATTACTCATCTTGGGAATAAGACATAGCGAGGAAATTAGCTCCCTATCATGAGCTCTACTGCACGATCTCGAGTACCAAAGAAGGATGAAATTCCTAAACGTCCAAATAGCCTCCAACTTATAGATGTGGTCGACAACACACCGATAAGAAGGACTCTACTAGACACGACTCTAATACATCCTAGGACACTTTAAAACCATAGGCTCTGATACCAAGTTTGTCACGCCGCAAAAATCGAGGAGCGCAACCGGCGCTCAACCGAGTAAACCCGACTGAGCAAGCCTGTTAGGTTTCATTCTACCCAAACTAATCCATCAATAGAGAGGAGATGAACTCCATTAATGAAATTCTGAAAATATATCATTAACGACTTCCATCTCATTTCCATTAGCAACTTCGTTCATAATTTTCAAAATATTACAAGTTTTATACATTTTTGCCAAATGTCAATATTTCTATATCAATTCCCCATTATCAAACACCACCCACAACCTGTCTATGGAGCCTCTAAATACAACTGAAGAGTAATATGAAAATGCCGGCAACAAGGCTCCGGCTATACCTCAAAATACAAGTACATGATAAACAAATGATACAGGACCCCGAAATGAAGTGGGGCTCACCAAGTCGGCTGAAAAGGGGATGCGCCATTAGTTGTGACCAACATTGTCTGCTATGGAACCACCTACATCCATTTAAAGATGTAGCGCCCCCGGCAAAAAGGACGTTAGTACTGTCGAATAGTACTAGTATGAATAGCTTAAAGTCATCTTTCAAAATAGAATGCCAATATAAGGAAAGACAATCATGTAATCAACAAGTAACAATCAATGATATCCAAAAGCCAAGTTAAGCATAACAATGTTTCAATATACGAAAGTTCATATGGTAAAAATAAAAAATAAAAAAATAAATAAATAAATAAAACTCGAGATATGCAGACAATACTATTATTAGATAGAAGATATTTAACACCGATTCACCACAATTCACAATACCACTGTTCACAATACCATTGTTCACAATATGCATATAATAACCAACTCCCAATTTCAGTCACAATTTCTGTGCCAATATATACATATACATATCCCACCGTAAATCTTAGCACGGAGTCCAATCTCGGCCCGATCGGCTAGGCCGTCTTATTTGAGACGTATACCTCAATCACAATTTCATTGTCACTTTCGAGTTTCAACATTAGCACAATACCACCATGTGTGCGGCATAGCGTCCGATCACGGCCCGATCGGCTAAGACGTCTTACCAAGACATTTCCATTTTTCCATCAATCATCTCCTTTCAAGTTTATATCACACATATCAATTCATCGGCACTTGGGGCCATAATCATTACATCATACTTGGAACTTGGCCGCATTTCACAATTCGAGTTCTTTCCACATATTTCATATCAATATCACTTTCAACAACAAGCCGTTCAGTTATTGATGTCAAGTACACATGAATCATGGGCATATAGAGTATTTCAGAAGTCATACACCTCGAGTTTGTTAGCAGTGGAACTTTAAACACAAAGGATTCTTCCAAAGGAGGGGACACACCAAAACACAATAGAAACACACATCAAAGTCATAACAAGGAATTACACCTCTTTTTCAATCACGACAATATACAATTTCAACATCGGAGTATGTAACAACTTGGATCACATTGGATGTACTTATAACGCAAAACATTATCTCGAACAGCCACTTATAGGCATAAATTGAGTACAAAGCTTTTAGGCCACATTAATTTTGAGGTCATTTATGGAAAGTAGAGTCAAGGCTCATTTCATAATATGTTTCACATTTTCTCATGTCATAGGCATTAGCAGGCACAATTATAACTCAAGTTCTCGGCACGTTGGCCACACTCTATTCCCAAATTCATTTAATTCATTTCAAACATCTTTATAGATTACCAACAACTAGATACAATCAATCAAATACATTTGGTACACATAAGAGCAATTAGGAGTATCAACCATATCGAGTTTTCTCACACAATTTGGCATACTAGCCTTTATTTGAAACACGACTCAAAGCCATAACGTTTTAATACGCAACTCATACTTGGAATGTATATATATCTTTATTCATAAGGCTCATTTCGGAATAGTCATGTCTATGGGTAATAACCCGGAATATAAGATTTATGAACTTTGAGCCAACCATGCTTGAACTTATGAAAACATTTATGGAATTTGATTCTAAGAGAGAAAGTTTAGCCAACATACCTTGTTTAAGCTTTTCTTAAGTTACTACAACATTCCGAAAATTCTTGCAATCCCAATCTACTTTGAGACAAAACAAAATCAAACACAAATTAGGAAAATATTCATGGTTTTGGCTCATTTGAGCATTTTATCAAACACTAGTTGTGCATCTTGATTTCGAAGCTCTTCTACAAGATTTCCTTCATTCCCCAACCCAATCTGTACTTATTTGTGTTCAACAATCTTCCCACAAACCTAATTTGTACATGCATGTATATATAATACTATTACACCCAAGAATCATACCTCAATAACCCATCTTATACCCAAAACTCGAAATTAAAGTCCAGTGCATAGAACCTTACCTATTAGATAAAGATCTTGTGATTGGGTTCTTTGATTCTTGAATATTGATGAAAGATTGGATGATTTAAATGTTGGGTTCCTCCTTATCTCTCTAAAATGCTCTCACCTCTCTCTAGAATGCTCATAAAATCACCCCAAAATGAACCCCAAAGCCTATTTATCAAAATGGGGTCGGGTTATGAAAATAGGAAAATGAAGCCTCCGAAACAAGGTATTCGATCGCATAATGCGTCGCAAAATGGGTATGCGGGCCGCAAACCCATCGCATAACTTGGTGCCCAAAACTGGGCAGTTCTGGTCCATTCTGCGACCTGTTTTGCGGTCGCATATCACGTATGCGTACAGCATAATTGATATGCGATCGCATAAAATTCCCCACAGGACACGTTTTTCCAGCCTTTGGTAATTTTGTCATAACTATGTGTAGGAATATCCAAATGACGAACGGTTTGAAGCGTTAGAAACTAGACTCAAAGATCTTTCATCTGATAGATTGTTCATCACATAAAACCTTACATATATTTAGATATGCTCGTCCAAAGTGGGGGCTTATGCACACTCATTTGGAATTTTAGCCTATTGTGAAATTTTCTAACTTGACTTAGACTTAGGCTTCTCTTTAGACCTCACATTACTTATTATATGACTTATACACTTATTTACCAAATCCAATTGATGTCCATCATGTTAATAGCACGTAAAATATTATAATTATCCTACCTGGCACCACGAAATCCTAAATTACTTAGTGAAATTTTCCGGGGCCTTACACATGAAATGTGACCGCTTGCCAAAATGAGGATTATGAGGCATTGTATATTCCCATGGTTTCAATCATAGTATGTATAATTCTACAACAAAAAATGCAAACGACTTTGATGTTAAGTGCCCAAAAATCATGAACTTAATTGATGACCTCAAGATGACAAGAGAGTACATAACAAGATGAGAGAGAGATGTCCTATGCTAAATGATGATGAACCTTAAGAAAAGAAATTGGGTCCATGCGCCATTGTAATCTACTTATTGATTCACCATACATGTGTTAGTGTAATAAGCTGTGTTTCCCCATGATGTGCATGAACATGAAGTATTCCAATGATCCGGGAACTTACGACATTATATGTAATGTTAATCATGTTGTTTTGAGATTATATATGGTCATGTGCATAATGATGGGTTATGATCCTATTTACGGTCTATGAAACACATAGGTTTATTGTATAGGTGATCTTATGGACGGTCAATGAAACACATAGGTGTATTGTATATTTGATCCTATGGAGGGTCTATGAAATGCATAGGTGTATTGTATAGATGATCATATGGAAGGTCTATGAAACACATATGTTTATTGTATAGGTGATCCTACGGTTTATGAAACACATAGGTGTATTTTATAGGTGATCATATGGACGATCTACGAAACGCATAGGTGTATTGTGTAGGTGACCCTTATTGACGGTCTACGAAATGCATAGGTGTAGTATAGGTGATCCCTATGGACGGTCTATGAAACGCATAGGTAAATAGTAGAGATGATCCCTATGGACAGTCTATGAAACAAATAGGTGTATAGTATAGATGAACCCTACGGACGGTTTGGTGAGACGCATAGCCAGCACGAATAATAGGTGCCACTTTCATTGCCCTTGTTTGTGCATGTTGTTACATTTACATTATGTTGCGCGACCGGCGCTCAATCGAGTGACCCCAACTGAGCAAGCCTTACCAAACACTATCTACCCAACTCAATACAAATAAGGGGACCATGCTTTCATTTATTCAACAAAGGGAGATAGTATGTTCAACATATTTAGTTCATTTTAGGTCACCACATTAACTGTAGATAAGTTAGTTTCCAAGGTTCCCATAGGGTTACAATTCATAGGCCACGTAAGTTTAGATTTACAACATGGATAGCACGCCCATTCAATGCCCACACATAACCCACATGCATGTCTACGGAGCCTCTAAGGATACAAAAATAAATGTGACAATGCCGGCAACAAGGCCCCGGCTATACCTCAAAAGTGAAAGTCCAAAATAAGAAGATGAGCAATATGGCCCCTTGAAGGAGAAAGGGGCTCACCAAGATCTTTGGAAGGAGAATGCTCCCCTACACACGATCGACACTATCTGCGATGGAGCCACCTACATTCATTTAAGAAAATGTAGCGCCCCCGGCAAAAGGGACGTTAGTACCATGGAATAGTACTAGTATGTATAACTAAACACCATTTTACTAGAAAGAACTACCAAGCAATGACAAGTAAATCACATAGGTGAATCAAATATGCAAATCATAAAATCATTCACATAATTCCCATGACTTAGTTTGGGGCGTTCCTTTCCTATGTTCGTCACTGTTCTCAATACCACCGCTATCTTGAGCAGAGTCCGATCACGACCCGACCGGCTAGGTTTCCTCATTTGAGGCATGTATCTCAATCACTATTTCATTTCCCTTATCCGGAATTCAATATCGGCACATCACCACCATGTGTGCAGCATGGTGTCCGATCACGGCCCGATCGGCTAGGCCACCTTGCCTAGGCGTGGTTTCTTTCTCATTATTCATCTCATTTGAATCAAATATCTTTCATGTATCAATTCAATCTATGGGCACCTTGGGCCACACTTATCACATCATTTCCCCTTTTCAATATTCACCTTGCAAGTGGTGATCATAGACATATACAAGAGTAGTTTAAGTTGCAAGCACGTGTAAGTGAGCACATAGCTAGCATGAATAATTCTCAGTTTAAGTCTTGGCCTATTAGCCTAAGCATTTCGACACATAATTGTATTCTTCATACTTCTCTAAATTTTCAAGAATGGTACATTACATCACATTGAGGCACATCCTTCACGTATATGTGTAGATAATCACAAATCAATTAATGTGCAATAACGATCAATACATTAAGCAATTCAAAGCTTACCACACTTTCGTAAACGCCCACGGAGCTCAATTTCTAATAAAAGGGGGTTTTAGCCATACATACCTCAATATAGCTTCCCTCACTCTTTACAAATTTCCGGAACTCTTATCGCTTCGATCTATTTTGTAAGAATTACAAATTAATCCGAGAATTAGAGACGAAGTTGAGATCCTAGTTTGGTCCGTGCATAATATCAAACACTAAAGGTGCATTATGATCTTAGGCCCCTTTTGAGAGAAATTTCTATCCTTTGATACCCCAATTGCTCCCTTTTTAGTTTACTCGCTTCCAATACCCTAAGTTTTGATATGCATGCAAGGAATTAATTCCTATACCCATGAATTACCTTACTAATGACACCTTATAGATGAGTGTAGAAATAATACTGAGGTGATGAAGCCTTACCTACTGGGATGAAAAGTTCAGTTGCCCTTGCCTGATTATCTTCAAGGATTCAACAAGGTTTCATGGAGTAATTTGATGGGGAGGACTTTCCCTCTCTAAGTCTCCTCTCTCTCACTCTAGAAATGCTCAGAACAATGCTCAAAATGAGCTATAATACCGAATATAACGATAGGGGGTCGGGTTAAAAATTAGAAAATTGGAGCCCCGAGTCGGATCTGTGATCGCATAATAGAAATGCGGGCCGCAGATTGGACCGCAAAAAGGTTACCAAAATCTGAACACTCTGTTTGGGTATGCAACGGAAATGCGGTCCGCATACCCGTTCTGCGGTCGCATTATGCACCGCAAAACTAACCTTCACGAGATCCCAAGGAAATTATGCGATGACTATGTGGTCCGCATATTCCTTATGCAATCGCATAATGGACCGCATCTTTAACCTCAAATTAGCTAACACACTGACTCACTCTGCGGTAGAAATGCGGTCCGCATACCTGGTATGCGACCGCATTCTAAACCTCACATTTGTACTTTTCAGGAAAACATTGATTCTTGATTTTTAAATGCATAGATCAGCTCAATGGGTCCGAGCCGCGGTGAGCTTGCTCGCCGCGAAGAATGTTTATGAGTTTCTAACACCTGGCCCTAACATGGCACTACGAGGTTCGGGTTTATAGTGGAAATTTTTACGGGGCCTCACAGTTTTGTATCCCACGCATAGTTCATGTGGCTCACTTGATTCAAAAAGAAGTTTAGAATGATGTAAGTGTAATAAGACTTGACATGTGATTCTATTGGTTGTTTCATAGTTTCTTGATGTACTTCATTTGCCTCTTATTTGAATTACCGTATTTTTATATGTTGTTTTGTCTACCTTATACGAGTACTATTCCACATGTACTCGTGTCCCTTTTTCCGGGGGCACTGCATCTTTTAATGGGTGCATGTATACATCTACTGGATGATGCGGATCTTGAAAGGGACATTCCTCACTACTCAGCTTATGGTGAGCTCGTTACAGTTCTAGTGGGTATTTGAGTCTAGTTCATTTTATGTACTTAGGTATCCATTGTCCTAGAAGCTCCATGTACAATGTGGCTCATGTACTTAAGTTTTGAGTTTTGTCATGTATTTATGTTCATAGTATTTACAGATATTTCTAAAGCTATGTATCCATCATGAGAAGAATTATAGGCCATTGAGCCAAATGTATTTAATTTAAAAGTCAAGATATAATTATGTTATTGTAAATCATGCATGAGTAATGATGAGAGGTTGATGTAACGTAGGCCGGCTCAACTGGGTTATTTCAGTTGAGCATCAATCATGCTCCCTAAGGTTGGGGCACAACAAACTTAGTATCAGAGCACAAGGTTTAAGAGTCCTAAGGTGTCATGGAGCTGTGTCAGTAGAGTCCCTTTTATTGGTGTGTTGCCGGCCACACTTATAATAGGGAGGCTAAAATGACATTTAGGAAATGTTTCTGTTCTTCTACTCTAGATCGTGCGTTAAGGTTCCGAGTTAGTCTAGGAGTACCTTTGTCAATATCGAGGAATATTTTCTCGTCGTGCTACAAAAAGAGAAAGGTCCAAGGATTAAAGGAATGATGCACATAGCAGGAATAATGTGTGAGGTGCCCAATTGTCCTCATAATGGAGGAAGGAATAGTCAAAGATACGACCAAGGTAAGCAAGGTCATAGGGATGGAACATGAATAAGTTATGTACGAAGCCCCATAAAGAAAGATTCTGAAAATCTATAATGGAAAAATATTTTAAAGACCACCCTGGGATAGAGAAGTTAAGAGCTAAGGAAAGTTGTGCCCCATGCTTTTAGGAGGATTAGCTGAGATAGGATAACCACCCAACGACTATTGTGGTGCATATTAATGAAGTTACCCAAATTTCTCATGGGTCAAGGTAAAAGAAGAGGTAGAAATGGGTTGAGCATGATATTGACTACATATTTTTGGTGCAAGGAAGATATACCAAGGAAGACGATCTTTAGGATATAATAGGGGTCAATCGAGGTTTTGCTTTGATGGGTCATGACCAAGTAGCTCACCAAAGGGGCGGTTGAATGCAAAATGAAATGAATCATGTGGGTATAATAGGTATGTCCATTGTATTGAAAGCACGATATATAGGAGAACATGTTTAAGTGGGTAACCACCTCCAAGGAGATATGGGTATGTCCATCAAACGTAGGGTCGACAATTGCATATGGGTGGGGTATGAGAACCATGCTTGCCTACCTAAGATTTGGAAAGACAAATGAGTAGCTTAGGACCATGATGTGTGACGAGTATGATCTGGAGTGTAATGGTGGTGCCATGTGTCTCTCTCTCTCGGGATACAAAGAGTTATGATTGAAAGAATGATGAGTTCATTGCACCATCTAATTCTTCTTCGGAAATGGTAAGTCCCTCAACCCCTTCCACCTTGTTCCATGGTGTGTTTGAAAGAGTATGACCATAGAGTTCTTTCCCCTGTATGTTTGACCATGGGGTGATAATTCTTTACATGTTTGGACCTCCAACCACGGTAAGTTTAATTCATATGGGAATGACGAGGTGAGATGACAATAGGAATTGGGAGGGGGAAGTCACACGTGTTAACCCAAGGTTATAACACAATTTATGTACTTGGGAAGGATGTTTAAGGGGTTATACATATAAGGGAAAGGTGGGAATGAAGGTGTATGCCCTTAGTGACTCTATAGGCGTATGTGCATAAGCTTTCACATATAAGGAAACTCAAGTTGCTTTTCATTTTCAATATCCATGTGTGGACAAATGTGATCTGGATGTTTCACGAATGTTACATGAGGCTAAAGGGTGATGCTAGAAATTCTAAGATCATGTTTTGTATTCCTTATTACAAGTAGATATTTAGGAAGGGCAAGAGAAATTGTATAGTGCCCATAATGATACACTCAAGTATGTCGAATCATGACTGCGTCAAGGAGTGGCTATAAAAATGTGTTTTGAGGAGTATAGGGCCAATGAAGGTCGTGGTTATTGTGTATTGGGTTGTTGTCACAATGTGTGGTGTCTCGTATGGCTAGAGATGTAAATCCCTCATGGGATGGTCCAATGTTGGTGTAGCAGAGTTGATTGGGGCCAAAACTCATTCACTAAACTATGGAGAAAGTCAAGATCAACACAGAATTGTTGTGTGTTAAAAGAATGTTAGGCGTTTACTTTTTATGAGTTATGTCCAAACTTGTACAGTTTATGCAAATGCCCCATTTATGTAATATAATGCCTACGATGTCATGGTTGGTGTTGTTTCCATGTATATGGTGCAATGCGGTGTTTTCTATATGTTATTTGGATTCTCTGACAGGTGGATGAGCCCAGTTGTAAGGGAAACTCTGCCGAAATTTCTAGGAATTTTGAGAGTTAGCCGGAATTTGGTATTTAAGATTTGTGAAAGAAGAGATGAGTTACGTTGGGTGTTTTAGGCGGACTCTACCCCTCATTCAATGATGAATGATCTTAAGAGAGACAGGATGTAATGCCCCGCAAAGCTTCGCCAAGAAATTAAGTTTTTGTGGTGCAAAGGTAAGCTAATGTACCACAACACGAATTTTTTGATTGTGCAATGCATCGTGGAGTTGGTAGAAGAATTTGCAGATAACGACAATTCTGTGGTCTAGTTTCTATTGCGGATGTGTTTCGCTGACCAAAAATGAATCAGAAGTAACTTAAATTTGAAACCCATTTTGTTGCCATTCTGCTTGCCGCATAAACGTTCTGCTACCACGAAATTGTATCGCAGAATTGACCAGACCCAACCTAGAATTTGAAAACCATTTTGTGGCCATTCTGTTGGCTGCATAAGCATTCTGCTACCGCAATGTGCATCACGGAATTAACATACGATTTTTTGGCCATTCTGCTGGCCACATATCTGTTCTGCTACCACGGAATTGCACCACATAATTGACTTGGAGGGGTTATTTCCTGGAAATTTTCTTATCAGATCTTATTTTGATTTAAGGACTTAAGGGGTCATTTTATAAGATATAACTTGATATTGTAGAGTGAGGGTATCAATTTTGAGAGAGAGGGACAATCTCAATCAAATTATACTCTCCAACTCTTGCTCAAACCTTGGGAATTCAAGAGGGAAACTCACACGACCTTCTACTTACAAGGTAAGACTTAATCCCTAGCTTTAATACAATGTTTAATAATGGATATTTAGGTAGTATGTTAATAATGGATATTTAGGTAGTATGTTATCAACTGCTGAAGACATAGAGTGTGGTACATAAGATTCAAAAAAATGGATTAAGTTTATGAAAGGCCTGTCTTTCAGAAAAATTTCGTGACAATTTGTTAGAATTTGAGAAAACATAAAACAAGAATCTTGTAGCCCTTTGAAATACATTTCTAATGATACATTGTAGAGCCCAAATGGATCTTTGTGCAAAACGTTATGCGCATTTTACTAGACAATGCGCAGTCTGCGCGGTCAGCTGCACGAAGAACCATCATGTGCGCGGCAGCTCACACAAGGCAATGTCATTGCCCTTTTTGCGCAGTCTGGTGCACAATTGGGCCTTCAGCGGCATAAAACGTGCACCTGCTAAGTTGTTTTAAAGGCCCTACCTTGTTCCCTACACCCCAAACACGTAAATTTGCTCTAGAAAGAGAAGCTCTCAAGAACCCAACTTCCTCCAATGTCCCTCCATCATCCAAGGTAAGTTCTAATGATGATTCTAAGATAATTTCAATTCTCCAACACCTTATTAACATGGGTAAACCCTTCGAATCGTTAGATATTCGATTGAGACATTATTGTTGAGAAAAGAAACCCTAGAACTCGAATTCAAGAGGATTGAACTCAAAAAGATAATACTTCTACTCCCTAATCATTTATAGCTTTGAATTGATGAGTTCTTGGGAGAATAGTAAATATGTTTGATAGAGACAATCATATGAACAATGCTAGGGTTTAAGGTTGTTGACTTAAGATTGTTTTACACATTTGGGTGATGAGAAATGGTGTTAGTTACATCTATTTTGGATTGTAGAATCATCTAGAAGTAGTAGAATGAGAATTGGGTGAATAAAACACCATTAATAAGGCTATGAGGCTTTACGCCTATAACGTGTTTGATAAAATGCCTAAGTACTAAAACATGAGCATCGGTGCTATTATTGGCTCCTATTTATATATATTGCCATATATTATCGTTAAAAGAGGCAACGAACATTATGAGACACTTAAAAAGCTAGAGTCAAGGTATGTAAGGCTAACTCTCTACGCTTGGGAATGTTATGATTCTCCCTGTCTCATTCTTATGACTATTACGATACGCCTCAAAAAGTAATTATGCCTCAGTTCCATGAATAGTTATAGAACTTCTATTCTCAAGATAACATAGTTTGATAATTCGTTAAGTATCCCATGAATATCAGTTACGGAAATAAGTTTATTATGAATATATGTCTCAGACTAGTTCTATATAGCATTCCAATATCATGTAGCCCAATATGATTCAGTATTTCAGTATCATGTATTGTAGTATGATTCTCAATTCTTGATTTTAAATCCTTGAGTGTTGAACACCTGTATTTGGGCATACGATCGTAGTTTATGCTTTATACATCTTTGGGCATAAGGCCGTAGTTATGCATACATTTACTTGGGCCCGAAGCTGTAGTTTGTGCACATATATACTGGGCCTGAGGCCACAGATTGTTTACTCAGATAAACTGGTGGTTTCTCATTCAGAATAGGGAGTATTTATATCTTTAATTCCTTGTTCAATTTAGTTATCAGTTACCAGTTATCAGCTTAGTTTCAGTTCCAGTATTTATAGTTTAATCTTTTAGTTGTTTTACATACCAATCATAATCAAATGTACTAACGTCTCTTTTTACCCGATGTCTGCATCTCGTGTTGCAGGTAATGATTTACAAGTTGACAATTTTGCTTGCTAGGATATCTCGTATCAGCTATTTGTGAGCCCCGGTCTTTCAGGGCACTATCCCTCTTTTTTCAGTCTTTATAGTATTTCAGCTAGTAAGGTATGTCAGGGACTTTGTCCCGATAAACAGTTAGCATTCTGGTATTCTTTAGAGGCTTCGTAGACTATAGTCCAGTCAGTCAGATATTAGCAGGCTTTTATGTGTTAGCCTTGTCGGCTACTCGTTTATACTTGCAGACTTTTCAGTACTTCCTGCATTTATGATATCTCGCCAGACTCTTTAGTAGATCAGCATGTTGCATGTCTATATTAGCTTACAGTTATACCACATGTCGGTCCAGTCATTCAGTTGGTTCGCTCAGTCATGTGCAGTCGGGTATCAAGTGTCATGTTACGCCCAGGCCATGGTTCGGGGTGTGACAGATAAACCCGGTGTACAGACATATGCTCAATCCCTCGCATATATGCCACCCCAGCACTTAGCCAGCATCGACAATTAAAGCAACTAGTCCCTCAAGCTAAAGCTAGGAAAGATACTTACCTCAAACAAGCCGAATCAATACTCCAAAAACACCTTCCCTCCCAAATCGGCCTCCATACGACTCGAATTTAACCAAAAATAACTCAATAACATCAAATAAAGCTATAAGAATCAATTTTGAACTATAAAGCTTTAATCTTTATTCAATTTCCAAAAAGTCAACAAAATCAATCAGGGCAAATATTGTCAAAACTTGAGTCAATAGGTAGATGCCGATTAATTTGATACCCCACGAGTCAAACTATTTTCTTGTAAGAATGTAATTAATTTGATTAAGGAAACCAAAGTTGTGTCCCCATCAGTGAAATATAATGCTATCGGAGTTAATATGATATATTTCTAATGGAAGGTCTTTTGATATGCAAATGGTTTCTAAATGACTACCCAATATTCCCCAATAGTTGGGTAGTATTTTCTCTTTATGATTTTCTCAAATATAAAAGAGATGCAATTAAGAATAACCAATTTATGCCAAGTACAATTGTATACGGTAAAAATCAGAGGGCTCGATTTAGTATTCACTAGAGCGCCTCAGGAACAACACCCCCAGAAGGCTCGAAGTCTAGCTCGGAGTTCTCCCCCAAGGGTTCATAATGATCGACCTCGAGGCAGTGCTAACCAACGGCCACGACACACTAGTGGGAAGTTCCCAAGGCACATGATTAAAAGCTGGCCTAGTCTGCTGGGCTAGTTCTGACCCACACAGTAGCATTGAATGACTGAGTCAACTTCATGTCTTTTCAATAAATGCATCTTGTACCATGTTAAGATTCCCCCTCATCTATAAAGGGGACCCTTGTCATTTTTTAAAGGATCTAAGGCACAAGATACAACACACTACATTCAATACAAGAGCATTCTCTTGGTCTGTTTATTTATATTTATTGCTTATACTCATTGTGTTCTATTAATTGTTCTTCATTTATTGCTCATTATTGGTCATAAAGATCCGCAATCAAAGCCCTCATAACTGTTAGTCCTTCATCGACTGCCCTTAACCGGGCATCCGGTTCGACCTCGAGGCCCCGTATACGCAGGCTCGAGGCCCCGATTCCTGACTATTCGGTTTGATTAACAAACTGTCTACAAGCTATCATCTTAATTTCCAATCCTTCGCTTAGCATCTATTGTTTAACAACCAGCATAAAAATAGATCACATATTTTTAGAACCACAAAATTAAATCTAATTGTTTTTACCATTTTCAAGGTAAACAGTTTGGCGCCCACCGTGGGGCAAAAAATAATAGTGATTGTTTTCTTGCTGGTTTACTACATAACGCAAGTTATCTTTCACACTTTATCTTGTCCAAGATCTTTTGATTTCAGGTCAAAATGTCTAACTCAGTAAACGCACGCGAAAACAACAATCTTGAGGACCATGGAGAAAATGGTGTGGTTGTTCCAGGTGTTGGTCTACCACCTGTCACGCCCCAAATTTGACGGACATGACCGGCGCCCGACCGGGTAGCCCCAGTCAAGCGGACCTGGGTGCCTTTCCTAACCCACGTGTTACCCCATGTTTTCCTTACTTAATATTCCAAGAATTAGCCATATAATTAACTTAGAACACCTTTTTGCAAAACATATATACGTACATAATAGTTAATGAAATTACAAATTCTTTGCCCAACACGTGAACATAGATTTACACAAGTTATTAACCCACATCTACTGTCTACGGAGCCTCTAAAAGTACAACGGGATGATATAGTATTTTCCGGTAACAAGGCTCCGGCTATACCTTACACAAAAATCAAAATAAAACTCCGGAAACAAAGCGGCCTGAGCCACGCAGGGCCCCGAGAGGAAAGGGGCTCACCAAAAAGCTGATGGAAGACGAAGGGGAGCTACGATCGGTGGACTGGAGTACCTGCTACGGATCCACCTACAATCATAACACGAATGTAGCGCCCCCGGCAAAAGGGACGTCAGTACATTTGAATTGTACTGGTATGTATGAATAAACCTTGCTCCAAGTAAACTCGAACCATAAACAAGTATGTAGCAGTAATAAAAACAACAATCAAATCCACAAAGAGGGAACAACTAAGCCAAACAAGTATACAATCTCTCCTGCTTCCTCTTCCACACTTCCACATCAATAATTTCACAATTTATAAGCAAGTATGTAATCGTAATAGAAATAACAATCAAATACACAAAGAAGGAACAATCAAGCCAAACAAGTTTACAATCTCTCCGTTTTCCCCTTCCACATTTCCACATCAATAATTTCACAATTTGTTCATAATTTCATTTCAATAGTGATTTCGATCACTCTCCAACCTTATTACCTCGGCCACCCTTATTACCTCGGCCACCCTTATCACCACAACCCACACCTTATTACTTCGTGTTGCGGCGTGCAACCCGATCCCACCGAACAATCTGAATTCACAAACAATACCACAGCAATAACAATTTACATAAATAAAGATAACAACAACAATTCTCAAGGTCAACAACATCAAATCCCAATAACAACAACGACAAATCTCAAGGAATAGCAGCACGATGCACAAGGGATTTCTTTAACCATTAATGACATTTCCTTCTTATTCAATAACCCAATGCACAATTTAGATTACAACGGTAGTTTCCACAACCAGCCACATACAAAGTTACCACATTTGTTTCAATTGTATTGATTACCAATCCTTTCCATTATCGGTTCCACAGCTTTTACCACATAACACATTTGCAATCATAACTTGGTTTATTGCCAACTACTTGCATCATCTTATCGGAAGACTTGACCAACAACATTCAAGGCACATAAATCTCATGAATTCACAAATAGTTCGTATAAGTAAACACATATTACTAGCAAGTGTTTAACTTCACAAACAACACACGTAGACAACAAGTACCAAATGTTGAACACCAAGCATGGTGATTTTACAAAGTTAAAAGTTAGCCATACATACCTGGAGCCGAATTCCCTTTTAACTTCTATTTCCAATTCACCAAATAATGTAGCAACGTCAATCTAGTGCACAATTTAATACACATAACTTAGAATTGTGGTTCACAAATGCTTCTCAAACTTATTTAGGTTATCAGCCCCTTCTTTGTACAAGTCTTTACTCTCACCCAACTACTCCTACTAGATTTTAGGTTATAGAAAGGAATGCATGTATGAGTTCAACCATTATTTTCAAGAACCAATGCATGAGACTCCCCCCCCCCCCTTGTTTAAACCTGAAATTCAATGAAAAGGGTTAGGGATTTTACCTGCAAGAAAAGGGGGATGAAGATAAGCTTGAAATTTCCCGGCCCGGATAGTTTTGAAGAATCAAATTTTGGAGAAGATGACTTTCTCTCTCAAGACCCTCTCTTCCTCTCTCTTATTTTGTGCAGAAGATCGTTAAAGAATGAGGGGGATGGGTGTTTTATTTCAAAGGGGTCGGGTTTTAAAATTTAGAAAAATAGAAGCCCGAGCAAGATCTGCGGTCGCATTCTGCGATCGCAGAACCGAAATGCGGTCCGTAGATTGGACCGCAGAAGTGCCCCTAAAACTCTGAGGAGTCTGTTCGGGTCTGCGACAGGAATGCGGTCCGCATTCCTGTTATGCGGTCGCATTATGTACCGCATAACTGACCTTCACAAATCCTTGAGGAACTTATGCGACGATTATGTGGTCCGCATATTGGTTATGCGATCGCATAATAGACCGCATTTTCAACATTAATTTTGACAACTCTTCTATTTCACTCTGCGGCAGAAATGCGGTCCGCATATCAATTATGCGGTCGCAGAATGGACCGCATCTTGACCTCAATTTCAACTAACCCACTATTTCACTTTGCGGTAGGAATTCGGTCTGCATACTAGATCTGCGACCGCATTCTGGGCCGCAGAATGGCATTTTCTGGAAAAATTGATTCTATTGATTTTTTGAAAAGCTTAGATCAATACCAAGGGTTTGAGCCAAAAAATTTTACGGGGCCTCACACCACCTCGAAACCCTGAGGATGCGCTAGAACCAATTCCCGTGGACGCGGTCTCGCGCGACGCTCAACACATCGAAATAAGCTCCCACACCAACAGGAGCATACACCAAGGAGATCAACAAGAAGCTCAAAAAACCCCGGCTCAGGAAGAACAAGGGGTTAGCCTTCACGTCATCTTCGAAATGTTACAAGCACAACAGCTGGCGATTCCTCAGCTGTAAAGCTGCCAGAAAACTCCCAGCACGATAGCGCCGGAAACCGCTCCCCGAGTCGAGCAGGTACCTGAAAGATCAAGAAACAACGGGTCAGGAGCTGATCCTGCCATCATAAAGATGCTCGAGGACCTCACAAAGAGGATCGAGTCGGGCGAGAAGAAGATAGAAGCCAATGACAAGAAGGTAGAAACCTACAATTCTAAGGTCAATCAAATCCCGGGCGCACCCCCGATCCTGAAGGGCGTAGATTCGATGAAGTTTGTACAAAAGCTGTTCCCACAGGAAGCGGCCCCAAAGCCCATTCCAAAGAAGTTCAGAATGCCCGACCTTCCAAAGTACAACGGAACCTCAGACCCCAACGAGCACGTCACTACTTAAACTTGTGCGGTGAGGGGCAACGACCTAAAGGACGACGAGATTGAATCCGTCCTACTAAATAAGTTCGGAGAGACGCTTTTGAAAGGGGCAATGATGTGGTATCACAACCTAGCCCCAAACTCGATAGACTCATTTACCATGCTAGCAGATTCCTTCATAAAGGCACATGCTGGTGCCATCAAGGTAGCTACAAGGAAGTCCGATGTTTTCAAAATCAAGCAAACGGAGAACGAGATACTACGAGAGTTCTCGCTTTCAAATGGAACGAAGGGAACTGCCGCCAGTCTCCGACGACTGGGCAGTGCAGGCCTTCACTCAAGGTTTGAACGAGCGAAGCTCGATAGCTTCGAAATAGCTAAAGCAAAACTTAGTCGAATATCCCGCTGTGACCTGGTCGGATGTCCACAACCGGTATCAATCAAAGATCAGGGTCGAAGACGGCCAACTAGAAGCCCCCTCGGGCTCGGTATATCCAAACAGGCTTCTGACAAAGGAGCGAAAGCCAAACAAAGAAAGGTACCAACCATACATTGAAGATAGAAGAAACGCCTCGAGGCGCAACATACCCCGCAACGATCGAAGGCCGGATCGAGTTCAAAATCCTCGGGGACTTGTTAACAGAGCTGGATTCGATAGGCACACAGGGCCAACGGAGGCACCCCGCCTGTCGGAATACAACTTCAATGTCGACATTTCAAACATCGTGTTCGCCATCAGTAAAATCACAGACACCAGGTGGCCTAGGGCCGTGCAATCAGATCCTTCGCAAAGGAACCATAACTTAGTATGTGAATTTCACAACACACACGATCACAGGATCGAGGATTGCCGACAACTCCGGGAAGAAGTAGTCCGACTACTCAGCAAAGGTCACCTCTGAGAATTCCTCAGCAACCGATCCAAAAATCAGTTCCGGGAAAGAGAGGCAACCAAGAAGAGTGAAATAGGCGAGCCACAACATGTCATCCACATGATCTTCGGAGGTGTCGATGCTCCGCAAGAACCCTTGGTCAGGAGAACTATAATTTCCGCACCAAGGAAAAGCGAACTCGAGGTTATTTACCCTAGGACGCCCTCACGTTCAGCGAAGAAGACGTCGAGGCTCTATCTCAGCCCCATAACGATTCATTAGTAATTTCTTTTCTTGTAAATGCAGTTCAAATTAAGCGTGTGCTTGTGGATCCAGGTAGCTCGGCCAATATCATCACGTCGAGGGTAGTGGAGCAGCTCGGACTGCTCAACCAAATCGTGCCCGCCTCTCGAGTCCTCAACGGGTTCAACATGGCGAGCGAAACAACGAAAGGGGAAATCACCCTCCTGGTCAGCGTGGCCGGCACTACCCAAAATGCCAAATTCCACGTAATCGAAGGAGACATGAGATACAATGCCCTGCTCGGTAGGCCATGGATACACTGCATGAGAGCAGTACCATCCACCCTCCATCAAATGATGAAATTTCTGGCAAAGGACGGGATAAAAACCATCTAAGGCAAAGAGATATTTGCGGTGCACGCGATGTGGCACCAGCACCAATACCTCCACCGCCGAAGGAGCCAAAGGATAAGCAAACAGTAAAATAGCAATAACAAGCTATATTCTCGGCTATACCCGACTAAACTAGCAAAGGACCGGTCCGTGTCCTAAAAGCAATTATTCGAAGCACATCGAGGCTCAAGGCGCCATCGGCATTAAGGTATAATCATCTCCCCTTTTATAGTTACATTTCATACTAACCTGTGTGCAGGTATCCGATCGAAACAGCCAAAGCGCTCTCCAACTTGAAGCACTTTCCAACTTGAAGACCTTAGGTTCCAAAAGCATACGTTGCACTCTTTTCCTTTGACTGGGTTTTTATCCCAAGAAGGGTTTTACCGGCAAGGTTCTTAACGAGGCAACATCTATATGCTACCTAAGGAAGACTCAAAAAGTATTCAAGGATTCTCTTCAAATCAACCTCGAATACTGGGGGCATCCCCCCAGAAGGTCACCGCCTCAGAGAACCTAAAGATGTGCTAGATAGGGTCTCGATAGTAAAATGACGTACTGGGCTAATCGGTCGAACGAACTGTGTCTGTATAGAATAACCGAGCCCTTGACAGCAAAGACGTGTATACTTGTACCAAATAATCAAAGAATACTTTCCCCTCTGTCAAAGCATTTCGCGTTTCGAAGAAGTTCGCTATTTCATACAAAAACGGCCCAAGGCTAAAAAACGCCCCGAACACTCAGGGACTGGCATCAAAACTCAAGGCCATACAACCTCCGGGTCAAAATCTTAGAACTCGTAAGCCCTTAACGAGGCAATATCATGTTTACAAAAAATGGCTCCAGGGCCCCTCGCGAATACTCGGGGACTGGCATGCCGGATACTCGGGGACTGGCGTCAAGAAGCCTTCAAGTTTACAAAAGCAGCTCCAGAAGCCGAGGATCATCCCGAACACTCGGGGACGGGCGTCCTCGAAGCCGTATGACCTCCGGGTCAGAAACTTCGAACATGTAAGCCCTCAATGAGGCAACATTAAGGTTACAAAAATGGCTCCAGAGCCAAGAAAACTTTTAATGTCTCAGGGACTGACGCCAATTGCCATCCCATCGACTTATCAAAAACCCAAGACAATAAGACCCCATGCGGGCAACCTCGATCTCGTAAGACCTATATAAGGCAACAACAATATCTGTAAGACCTCAATCAAGACATGAACCATACTTGTACCAAGTAACAAAAATGTAAGACCTCAAAGTAAGGCATGTAAAATTTTATAAGACCGTACAAAAGGCATAATCTCGATGTTAAAGTTAAGGTTATATATCGAACTTGTAAGACTCCTAAAAAGGCATACTCTCTATATAGACGTTGAAACTACTTCACTCGGGGACTGAAGGCTCCGGCCAACACAATGACTACGGTCACAAGGCTATACCAACCAGACTAACGCGACTCGGGGATGCCCGACCGTCGCTATAGAAACACAGGCCTTCAATTACTTTGAAAGTATTTTGAAAAGAACCGGTTAAACAGGCTACCCTCGGCATAGGCAAAAGAGCTTCGACCATGTCAGCTCCAAACTACAGGCATTGAAACACTCAGCCACCAAACAAAACCTCCCGAGGTGCTCGCATGTCGCCACATAACGACTCACAATCGAGGTTTTTTATCGAATCGTCGAAGATTCAGGCAAATACAAAATTTCAAAGAGTCCTTAATGAGGGGAAAATAAAGCCTATATTAGAGGTCATACCGACCCTAATGCGTAAGAGCCACTGTCGCCAGCCCATATAAAGAGGTCGTACCGACCCAACGCGTAAGAGCCTAAGGGCCAGCTTTAAATTCAAAAACTTAAGGGTTAATGAGCTCGAGTTGAAACCCGACTCGGAGACTGAACCTGAAACAGCTAACTGAACATGCCTAAGAGCAAAGACATAAGAGCATGAAACGCCGGCTTATACTAAAAGGTCGTACCAACCAAATGCGTAAGAGCCTACGGGCCAGCCTAGCAAGCGCCAGGGTCGTACTATAAACCTAAGGGTTCTTTCAATTCGAAAACCAGTCCCTCTGGCTAATAACTGACAAACATCGAAGCAAAGGAAAGTGCATGAAAAATGAAACCACGAGGCTTCCCTTTATACATATATACAAGCTCCAACTACGATGTTCTTTGAAAACACTATACACAAAACCAGAAAAGGAAGGCTTAATCTACCTCCCCCTCGGGGACTATGGCCCGTCGGCCTTTTTCTCTCTATTTTCAGCATCGGACAGAAGAAACTTAGCATCATATTCGTCCGCCTTTACCTGCTTTATCTCTTCCAAGAGGTCAAAGCCCCTAGCGTGGATCTCCTCGAGGGTTTCCCTTCGAGATTTGCACCGAGAATACTCCTTGCTTCTGCTCTCACGGTCAAGAGCCCCTGTCAGCTCAGCTCGAGCGTCGGCAGCGTCCTTCAAATAGGCGGCCACTTTCTTATTAGCCTTAGTTCGGATCGTTTCGGCATCAGCCCAAGCATCCACAACTTCGGCCTTCATCTTCAGAAGTTGAGACTTGAGCTTTGTAATCATGATGTCCGTTCGGACCAAGCTGTTCTCACGAACGTTGCGGAGTTGCACTTCGAGGGCAGAAGCTTTGGCCAAAGCATCCTTCTCAGCCGCAACTTGGGCGTCCACCCAGCCTTTAGCTCATCGCACTCACACCCGGCTTGACCAACTTTGTTCTGAAGGCGTTCTAGGTCCCCCGTCTTTTCTGCAACTGAAGAAAACAAAATATTAGCCTCAGGAGATAGAAGAAGAAACACGCACTCCCTTGGAACAAAAGTTATATGCTCCTCGAGGTAGCATTCGTAGTCCAGACTTCGACTCGCCTCATACCGCAAGTGTGCCAACTCGTCTTCTCTCTCATCACAAAGAAGACTGAGGGATTTCTTCCCATCCATGGCTTTTCACAGCATGGCCTCACGACGAAGCAGCTCAGACTTGATCTTGTTAAAGGCCTACGAAGGAGAGACTTGATAACAGAGAAAAAGCTGCAAAAGCTAAAGAACCGATACAATCGGCCAAAACTCACCACAGAGTAGAGTTGTGGAGCTTCCTCGACAGTCGAGCACACATCCACTAGTCTGGATCCATCAACCCCAGTAAAACCGCTCCCGGTTGGGACACGGTCGCTCGATGTATGCGGCCCCTGGCCCCGAGCACCCCTCGAAGTACCTTCAACGGGAGAAGAAGTCGGCGGCAGAGAACCCTCGTTCCTCGTGATACCTCTAACGGGAAAAGAAGATGGCAGCAGAGGAAGGACCTTTTTCCAAGACCAGAGATCCCGGGCGCTGAAGGCTCAGCTGATGCATCCTCTCTGAGCCTCCGGGCTGGACTCATCCTGCTATAGGCATCGTCACCCTGCGAAGGCCCCTTTCGCTTATTATTACTATCCCTCAGCCCAAAAGCTGACGATCCTTCTCCCTCTCCAAGAGGGCACGATCTCACCTCAAAGAACTCCACAATGCCTATGATGACGGAGTTAGTACACATAAAAAGAAAGTACCTTTCATGACCCAAACCGATGGGCCGTGACGGGCACCCGGTACCTTACTCAACCGAGTACCAACACAACGTATCTTTCTTATTACATCATCATATACACGTGACATACGGGCCTAATAGGCCAAAATGATCATTTATAAACTCAAAACATAGGCCGACAAGGTCGTACAATTTTTCATGTACACGACATATGTCTACAAGCCTTTAAGAGTACATAAATGTCATAAAGGTCGGGACAGAGTCCCGCCATACCAACCAATACACGTCTAAATCATACTAACCAAACAAGCAACTCCGAAGCAAATGGAGCACACCAACATCTTCTGCTGAGGTGATAGCCTACTTGGAGGGCTCTCGACCTGTCTATCCGGACCTGCGGGCATGAAACGCAGCGTCCCCAGGCAAAAGGGACGTCTGTACGAAAAATGTACCGAGTATGTAAGGTGTATGAATAAGTACATAACATACATGGAAGAAATATAGAGTAAATGACTCAACCTATAAGTCTAGATAACTCTGTAAATCATGAAATAATTATAGTGTCATGCATATGCATATGAATGTCATGTCGTGCATAGCTACATGTGTTCATAACATCACCAAGCCTCTAAGGGCATCCCATCATATCCTCTCAGCCACCGTGGGCAAAATCATCAACGTATACCAGTTGATCAGGTGGTGGTGCGTATATAACGCCGTAACCTTTTCTCATATCCCATACACATATATATATATATATATATATATATATATATATATATACTGCTGCGGCGTGCAGCCCGATCCAATA
>NW_017674473.1:26419-90345 GCF_001879085.1 Nicotiana attenuata
TATATATGCGCGTATATAACGCCGTCAGAGTCATGGGTCAATGTATATGTATAAATGCATGAAATGCATAAGAAATACGTTAATAAGATTTTCTCGGAATGCCATAAAACTCAATATTCCTTTCGGATAAACTTTATCAAATACGTATTTTTCTGAGACCCATGAACAGAAGATAATAATAATTTACATGGGGAATCAACAATATAGATACCCCTAGTATTTTTATGAATAGAGTAATTTATGGAAACCGTGTGTTTGCTCGTTTTTTTTTTCTATAATTTGGATCATGCCAAAAAGAAAGAAGGGATGGCCTTAACTTACCCGAAGTAGGGAAAAATCTGTATGATATTCTTGAGAAAAATTGCACCTGAGCTTCTGAGCCAAACCACAAACATCATGAACCAGCCCAACTAGGATGAACTCTTAACCTTTTCATGTCGATATGCAGTCCATATACTGCTTCAACTCAAGGTTTCCTCGTGAAGAAGAATCGGAAAATAAGAGAGCACTTTCCAAGTTGATGACTTGAAACCGAAACATTTGATAAGTAATGTGCATGGTTGAAAGTCTCGTTAGTATATAGGTCATTTAACAATTCTATGACATGATATTCTTTAATAAATGGAATGGCTCACATTTTAAGACTTTACCAAACCACGCATCTTCATTTCTTGCCACATAATATAATGACTCTAAGAGTCATTTTAATTAATTCTCATATGGCTTCCACGTGGGTGTGGGTGGGGTTTTAATCTTATCCCAAACTCATTAGTTAATTAGGTAATATTTCGTTATCCGATAATTAACCAATTACTTACATAATTAAGAATTGTCTCAAATTACTTAAAATACTACTCACTTTTAACACACCTTATACACCTTACTATCATGGCTATGTGGTACCTTGTATTGTACTGGTCCATAAATATCGGGTATTTTTGCTCGGGGCATATATTATCCCAAAATGTCAAACTTCGGCGAAACTCATTTCCTTCGATTTGCTTACCCTCTCACTTTCATGAATTTAGTCATCACTTGTTTGAAATAGCATAATGCTTATAATTTCCAAATAATCTTGTCCTTGAACTGATGTCAATTATCTTATAACAAATCCAACGTACAATACTACATGGTGTATCATTGTCGTAATTTAATACTGCTGAGTGAAACATCATCGTAATATAATACTGCAAGGCCGAACATCATCGTAATAAAATACTGCGGGGCATAACAGTACCTTTCAAAAAAGGAGCAAAACACATAGCACATACCGTGGCATTTTGCCTCCCATCTACCCTTGGACAAGTCTCGCCACTTACGATCATCATAAGTCAAGTGGGTCGCAAACTTCCAAGCCCAATCCGTCAAGTCGGGCACCTCGTATGGCATCCATGAAATTGCTGCAGAAAAGGAAGGCGCATTTACGGAGCTTGCCTCCACCATAAGCAAAACAATGAAAGCACAAACTGCACCACTTACGTGTGAAATTCCATTCCTCGAGAAATGGCAGAAACTCCGCAGGGATAACGTCGATAGTCTATACTCGGACGAATCGGCTAATCAATCCACGATCTCCATCTTCTTCATCATCGATAACAAAGGGCCTGGTGGATCGGCATCGTAGCGTTAACAGGCCTTGATGATGAAAAGGTCGGTACAGCCTGATGAGATGACTAAGGGTAAACTCAAGCCCTGCTTCCTCCGCAAGGAATCTCATCATCAGTACTATCCTCAAAAATGACGAATGAACCTGGGCAAAGGTAGCTCGATACTTTTGACAGAAGTTGAGCACAACCCTATCAAGGGGGCCCAGCGTGAAGGGGTACGTGTATACGTTCAAAAACCCCTCAGCATGATCCATAATGCTCTCTTCAGTGGAAGGTACCTGCAGTACCACATTTTGCCCCCATCCACAGTCTTTCCTCACTGATTCAAGGTGCCCCTCTCCTATCAAAGAAATAAACTTTGAGGCATACTCCCAATGACCCTGAACATTGGGAGGTTTATCTGACGAAAAGTCCCTCCTCGAAACAAAATGCCCCGAGGTTGGCTCGCCAGACACCGGCGGCGCACCATCAACCAGGCGGGAACCAGAGGCAGAACTTCCTTCTCCTCGCCGAACAGATCCTAGCGTAGCAGCCATAACTGTGATAAAATTAGAGAATTGGAGCGAGAGCTTCAAAGCTAAAATGGTGAAAGACCTAACATAGGGAAGAAGAGCTCTATGAAGGAGGGTAGCTACTCAGAATAGCGGAATCTTCAAAGAAGGGAATACAAACCTATATATAGAGAAAGCGGCGACTATCCGCCTGGCTCAAAGGCCAAATTTAAAAATACTGACTAAGCCATTATCGCTTTGGGGAGACGTACCTGCAAGATCACCTCGGTCGTCCCATAACCATGCCATACGATCAATGCTGACGTACGATGTTTTGGGTATCAAAAGACCATGGAGATCAACTAAGCCTCGAGATGGTACCCGATCTCGAGGATCTCTATCAAAAAGAAGATAGGCTTTGAGAAGCCAGTAACATCATTACAAGCTTCGAGATAGTATCCGGTCTCGAGGATCGTTATTAAAAAGAAGATAGGCTTTGAGAAGACAGTAACATCATTACAAGCTTTGAGATGGCACCCGATCTCGAGGATCTCTATCAAAAAAAAGATAGGCTCTAAGGAGCCATTAGCATCATTACAGGACTCGAGATGGTGCTCGATCTCGAGGACCCCTGTCAGCATGAAAGATAAGCACCGGGAAGCTACTCATATAAGCCTAACCTCGAGGTTTTACCCTACCTCGAGGATTTCTGCTATTGGCAAACATGGGTCATTCATCCGATTCTTTGGCCGTCGAGCTACCCAAGCCCAGGCCAGTTTTCATTCAAGGATCACTAATAAAGCCTTAGGCCTATTTCTCGCCTTGGGATCAAGTTGAACGTCCTCTCGGTTACTTTAATCCAGGGGCTATCCGAATCCAAGCGAACACTCGTACGGGATATATCTATAACGCCTTAAGGCTATCTTCGATCTGAGTTCAAAACAAGTTCAAAGGTCACCCAAGCTTGAGCAAATTCTTTATCGGGGACTGCTTTCGAGATCCTAAAAGATATGTTTTTTCTCAGGCGCCCGAGCAAGTCCCCCCTCGAGGACTATCGACGGGGCCTGAAAGGCTAAGTTTCGTTCTATAAATTCGAAGCCCTATTCTCACTCGGGGTTCTCGGCGGCCCAAGCTTGGATCAATTCAACCCGGGCTCAGCCCGAGGAATGACAAAGGGCTCCACAAGATATCGTATCAACCAATCAGGAACCGGGGAAATAACTACACCTGGGCTCGATATTTGGACCGATCGGTAAAATCATGCACTCAGATTCTGCACAAATGCAAATAAAGGAAAATCCAGCATAAATCAGAGATAAATTGCAGAAACTTCTTTGCATTAATAAATGATGATTGCAAAAAGCCCATGAAGGGACCTTACACATGACTACAAAAGTCCACGAAGGGTCCTTATACAAAAACAAAGAATCAAAAGTAACAGCTAAAAGTCTAATCTACTCTCGGGGGAACATCCTCGGGAGCAATGCCTTCGAGAATCATTTCTCCAGGCCCTCGTCTCGACCTTCCTAACAACATCTTCGTAAAACTCCTCCGAAGCAGAAAAAGATGAAGAAGTAGAAAACGATGAAGAAGTAGAAAACGATGAAGAAGCAAAAAAAGATGAAGGGGGGTCGTGGCTCACCAAAGAGCGAAAGCTCTTTACAGGCCTTGTCGGCATGGCTACTTTGAGTACACTTCTTGGAACATTGTGTCATGCAGGTTAGTAGCTCGAAGTGTCGCTTCACTCCACAGAAAGCAAAAGGGGTGAAGCGCCACACCCAGCCGAAGTAGGGAGGTGAGCAGTTGTGTAAAGCTGGAACATCCTCTGGAGCAGCAGTGTAAAGATCGAATATCTTCCTGAGTAGGAAAAAATCCAACGTCCCCTCCCCTCATCGTCTCAAGCCAACGACGACAGCAGCAGCAACAACAATTACAACAAACCAGTACGATCCCACTCAGTAGGGGAAAGCTCTAAAAAGAGCCATAACACAACTGGCGAGAACACTGTCGTATGACCTTGCGGACACAAGCTTTAAACATGGGAAATAAAAATGGATGAAGATGAAGAGAAGTAAGGAACCGAAGATCGTTGAAGAATGAATGAATGAAGTTTTGATTCAAGAAAGCTTCCATTTATAGAAAGGAGGAAGCGTAACCAACAGCGCAATCAATTCCTCTGGGAAACGTGCCGATGGCACAATCAATGTCTTGGGGAGAACGGATCGATAGGCACAAGCAATGCTTGTTGGGAAAGACATATTGATGGGACGTGTCAGTTATCGGAAAAGCTGACGTCATAAGTATGACATCATCGCAAGAGGCTCGAGGGTATCAGTGTCAAAATCGTTTCTTCTCATTTTATTCTAAGAAATGCGGGGACTATCTGTATACAGTAAAAATTAGAGGGCTCGATTTTGTGATCACAAGAGCACCTCAAGAAGACCACCCCGGAAGGCCCGAAGTCTAGCTCAGAGTTCTCCCCCAAGGGTTTATAATGATCGACCTCGAGGCAGTGCTAACCAACAGCCACGACGCACTAGCGGGAAGTTCCCAAGGCACATGATTAAAAGCTGGCCAAGCCTGCTGGGCTAGTTCTGACCCACACAGTAGCATTGAATGGCTGAGTCAACTTCATGTCTTTTCAATAAATTTATCTTGTACCATGTTAAGATTCCCCCTTATCTATAAAGGGGACCCTTGTCATTTTGTAAAGGATCTGAGGCACAAGATACAACACACTACATTCAATACAAGAACATTCTCTTGGTCTCTTTATTTATATTTATTGCTTATACTCATTGTGTTCTATTAATTGTTCTTCATTTATTGCTCATTATTGATCATAAAAAGCCGCAATCACAGCTCTCATAACTGTTAGTTCTTCATCGCCTGCCCTTAACCGGGCATCTGATTCGACCTCGAGGCCCCGTATACACAGGCTCGAGGCCCCGATTCCCGACTATTCGGTTTGATTAACAAGTTGTCTACAAGCTATCATCTTAATTTCCAATCCTTCGCTTAGCATCTATTGTTTAACAACCAGCATAAAATAGATCACATGTTTTTAGAACCACAAAATCAAATCTAAGTGTTATTACCATTTTCAAGGTAAACAACAATCCACTTATTCCTAAGCGATTCTATTAAACAAGGTTTAAAGCCTTGAGTCTTGATATTCACATTTACCAAACCCTAACCCACTTTTCCAAGTAAATATAGAGGAAAATGGAATGATTCAACGTTTGCAACCACCAACAATAAATAAATCATAAGAAATGAATAAATATCAACCAACCATTATATATATATATTCAATGTTAAAAACCCATTAACATTACACCCATTTAGGGTCCACAACCTTAGTATTTAAAACTAGCTACTCATAGTAGAATCCAAAAAATAAAGCAATAAATAAAGTCATAAAGCTTACAATGGTACAAGATTATTTCTTCAAAAGCTTCCAAAATAATGGTGTATTCAATGCCTTTAATGTAGTGTTTTTTTCAGACTCAATGTCCCACAAAAACCCTAGTAAATCTATTTATAGTGGACCAAAAGTTGGGGTCAAAGTTGAATAAAAATGCCCTACAGAACCCATCTGCGACCCCAGAGTGGTTGCAGATCAAGTATGCGGTCCGCATATTTGCAAGGGTCGTTGCATAATCACACGCCCAGTTGCCCAGTTCTCCATTGGATTTCTATTTTGTGGTCTGCATAGTGATTATGCAACCGTGTGTTTCATCGCAAAGTGATCAAGTAAAGTTCTCTTGTTGCAATTGTGCGGTCATTATGTGGTCCGCGAAAGCGTTATGCGGTAGCATAATGAACTGCATATTCTTCTCTTCAGTAGTTGAAAAACCTACTTCAGTCTGCGGTAGGTTTACGATCCGCATATCACTTCCGCGGTCGTAGACTTGCCGTATTTCTGCCCTTCCATGGGTTTTTGACTTTGTATGCGGTAAAATAAGAGGGTCCCATTTTCGGCCATTACAACGCTTCGTGAGCAGCTTTCCAAAAGCTCGAGACTACGGTCGAGATTTGTCCCGAGGGTCATCGGTGTCCAATCTCGAGGCAGCGCAAGTCAACAGTTATGGTAGAAAAGTGGGAAGTTCCCTAGGCGCACGAACTAGGGCTGACAATGTCTAGAGGGCTAGCTATGACCCGTATCAGGGCATTAAGTGGCTATACCTGCCCCATATCTTTGTAATTAATGCATTTTGTACTATGTTCCCCCTCACATATAAAGGGGAATCCTTGTCATTTTGTACGGGATCCATTGCTCAATACTAATACACAAGAACATTCTCTCTGCTCTCTAACATATTCTCTTAAGCTCTTTCTTTGCATTTATTGCTTACATTCATTGTGTTCTATTTATTGTTCTTCATTTATTGCTTATTATTGGCCATAAAGAGCCATCATTGAATCTATCATAATTGTTAGTCCATCCATCGACTGTCTACAGCGAATTACAGGGCTCGACCTCGAGGCCCCAAATAAGCCAGCTCAAGGCCCCGACCTCCAGCTGTTTGGTTCGATTATCATACCGTCTCTAAGCTGCAATCTTGATTTCCAATATTTTACTTAGCATCCATTGCTTAACAACTAGCAAAAAAATAGATCACGTATTTTTAGAACCATGAAATCAAATTTAATTGTAATTACCATTTTCACGATAAACAGTTTGGCGCCCACCGTGGGGCTAAAACTAATAGTGATATTTTCTTGCTGGTTTATCTACGTAACACCGGTTATCTTTCACACTTTTTCTTGCCCAAGATCTTTGATTTCAGGTCAAAATGTCTAACTCAACAAACGCACGCAAAAACATCGATCTTGAAGACCATGTGGAAAACAGTGTTGACGTCCCAAGCATTGGTGTGCCACCACAAAACCTTGAGAATGAACCAGAATCAATTCCTGTGGACGTGGTCTCCCGCAACGCTCAACACGTCGAAATAAGCTCCCACACCAACAGGAGCATCCACCAAGAAGATCAACAAGAAGCTCAAAAAACCCTAGCTAGGGGAGAACGAGAGGTTAGCCTTCACGTTATTTTTGAAATGTTATAGGCACAACAGCTGGCAATCGCTTAGCTGCATAGTCACCAGAAAACTCCCAGCACGGTAGCACCGGGGATGGCTCCCCTAGCCGATATGGTACCAGAGAGGTCAAGCAACAACGGATCGGCAGTCGACCCCACCGTCATAAAGATGCTCGAGGACCTCACAAAGAGGATCGAGTCAGGTGAGAAGAAGATAGAGGCCAACGACAAAAAGGTCGAGACGTACAATTCCAGGGTCGACCAGATTCCGGGCGCACCCCCGATCCTGAAAGGTGTGGATTCAAAAAAGTTCGTGCAAAAGTCGTTCCCACAGGAAGCGGCTCCGAAACCCATTCCGAAAAAGTTCAAAATGTCAGACCTTCCGAAGTACAATGGAACCTCAGACCCCTATGATCATATTACTGCTTACACTTGTGCAGTGAAGGGCAACGACCTAAAGGACGATGAGATCGAGTCCAACCTACTGAAAAAGTTCGGGGAGAAGCTTTCAAAAGGGGCGATGATATGGTATCACAACTTGACCCCAAACTTGATAGATTCGTTTGCCATGCTGGTTGATTCTTTCATAAAGGCACATGCTGGTACCATCAAAGTAGCAACAAGGAAATCCGATGTCTTCAAGATCAAGCAGAGGGAGAATGAAATGTTGCAAGAGTTCGTATCTCGCTTTCAAATGGAACGAATGGAACTACCACCGCTCTTCGACGACTGGGCGGTGCAGTCCTTCACTCAAGGTTTGAACGAACGAAGCTCGGTGGCTTCAAAACAGCTAAAACAGAACCTGGTCAAATACTCGGCTGTGACTTGGTCGGACGTCCACAACCGATACCAATCAAAGATCAGGGTCGAAGACGGCCAACTAGGAGCCCCCTCGGGCTCGGTATATCCAAGCAGGCTTCTGGCGAAGGAACCGAAGCCAAACAAAAAAAGGTACCAGCCATACACTAAAGATAGGAGGTACGCCCCGAGGCGCGACATACCCCGGAATAATCAAAGAACGGGCCGAGGGTAGAATCCTCGGGGACTCATCCACAGAGCCAGGTTTGATAGGCGCGCAGGGCCGGCGGAGGCACCCCGCTTGTCGGAATACAACTTCAATGTCGATGTTTCGGACATCGTATTCGCCATCAGTAAAATCATAGACACCAGGTGGCCAAGGCCTGTACAATCAGACCCTTCACAAAGGAACCATAACTTAGTGTGTGAATTCCACAACACGCACGGCCATAGAACCGAAGATTGCCATCAGCTCCGGGAAGAAGTAGCCCGACTTCTAAGCAAAGGTCACCTCCGGGAATTCCTGAGGGACCGGGCCAAAAACCAATTTCGGGAAAGAGAGGCGACCAAGAAGAACAAAAATATCCATCACCAGAGAAAAGCAAACTCGGGGTTGCATACCCCAGGATGCTCTCACATTCAGTGACGAGGACATCGAGACCTTGTCTCAACCTCACAACGATGCACCGCTAATCTCTTTCCTTGTAAATACATTTCAAATTAAACGTGTACTTGTGGATCCAGGCAGCTCGACCAACATTATAAGGTCGAGGGTGGTAGAGCAGCTCGGGGTGCTCTACCAAATCATGACCACCTCTCGAGTCCTCAATGGATTCAACATGGCGAGCAAAACAACAAAAGGGGAAATCACCCTCCTAGTCAACGTGGCCGGCACAATCCAAAATGCCAAATTCCATGTCATTGAAAGAGACATGAGATATAATGCCTTGCTCGGAAGGCCATGGATACACTGCATGAGAGCAGTACCTTCAACCCTTCATCAAATGATGAAGTTCCCGACAAACGATGGGATAAAAACCATTTACGGGGAACAACATACGGCAAGAGAAATGTTTGTAGTACATGACGTAGCACCGATACCAGTACCTCCACCTTCGAAAGAGCCAAAGGATAAGCAAACAGTGAAATAGCGAAAATAAGCTACACCCTAGACTAAGTCAGAACCGAACGAAGCAAAGGACCGTACCGCGTCCTTGTGATAAACGATCGGAACATATCGGGGACTGAAACGCCATCAGCACTAAGGTATGATCGCCTTCCTTTTTCAATTACATCTTACACTAACCTAAGTGCAGGAATCCAATCAAAACAACTGAAGCTCTTCCCAACTCGAAGACCTTTAGGTTTCAAAAGAATGTGTTGCACTCTTTTCCTTCGATCGGGTTTTTATCCCAAGAAGGGTTTTACCGGCAAGGTTTTTAATGAGGCAACATCTATATGCTACCTAAGGAAAACTCAACAAGTATTCAAGGCTTCTCTTGCAATCAACCTCGAATACTGGGGGTATCCACCCAGATGATCACCTCCTCGGAGAAGCTAAGATATGCTGAACAGGGTCTCGATAGGAAAACAATGTACCGGGCCAAACGATCGAACGAACTATGCCCGCTTAGATTTACTGAGCCCTCAATGGCAAAGACATGTATACTTGTAGCAAGCAAATTAAGAATACTTTCAAAAAGCATTTTGCATTTCAAAGAAGCTCGGTATTTTTTGCAAAAATGGCTCCTTCGTCAAAAAACGCCCCGAACACTCGGGGACTGGCGTCAACAACTCGAAACAGTGCGACCTCCGGGTCGGAACTCCAAACTCGTAAGCCCTCGATGAGGAAACACAATGATCACAAAACAACTCTAGAGCCAAAAAAGTCCCGAACACTAGGGGACTGGCTACGAAAAACTCAAGGCCAAACGACCCCCCCGGTTGGAAAACTCCGAAATCGTAAGCCCTGAATGAGGCAACACCATGTTTACAAGTAATGGCTCCCGAGCCAAAAAACCCTCGATGACTCGAGGACTGTCGCCAAATCGCCACCCCCAATCGACTTACCAAAACCTGAGGCCATAAGACCACATGTGGCCAGCCTCGGTCTCGTAAGACCTACATAAGGCAACAACAATAATTGTAAGACCTCAAAGGCATGCAAAACCTGCAAGACCTCAAGCAAGGCATGAACCACACTTGTACCAAGTGACAATAACTGTAAGACCTCAAAGGCATGTAAAACTTGTAAGACCTTACTAAAAGCGTAGACCCAATCTTAAAGTTAAGGCTATATATCGAACTTGTAAGACCCCTAAAAAGGCATACCCTCGATATAGACGCTGAAACTACTTCACTCGGGGACTGAAAGGCTTTGGCCAAACACAATGACCACGGTCACAAGGCTGTACAAGCCAAACTAACGCAACTCGGGGACGCCCAACCATCACTATAAAATCACAGGTCTTCAATTACTTCGAATATACTTCAAAAAGAACCGGTTAAACAGGCTATCCTCAACATAGGCAAAAGAGCTTCGACCATGTCAGCTCCTAAATACAGGCTTCGAGATATTTAGCCACCGAGCCAAACCTCCCGAGGTGCTCGATCATCGCCATATAACGACTCACAATAGAGGTTGTATTGAACCGTCGAAGAGTCAGGCAAATACAATTCCATAGAAAATCCTTATCGAAGGAAAAATAAAGTGTATATAAAAGGTCGCATCGACCCAAAGCATAAGAGCCACTGTCGCTAGCTCATATAAATGATCGTACCGACCCAATGCGTAAGAGACACTATTGCTAGCCCATATAAAAGGTCGTACCGACCCAATGCGTAAGAGCCACTGTCGCCAGCCCATATAAAGAGGTCGTATCGACCCAACGCGTAAGAGCCTAAGGGCCAGCTTTAAATTAAAAAACTTAAGGGTCAATGAGCTCGAGTCGAAATCCGACTCGGAGACTAAACCCGAAACAGCTAACTGAACATGCCTAAGAGCAAAGGCATAAGAGCTTAATACGCCAGCTTATATTAAAAGGCTATGCCGACCGAAGCGCGTAAGAGCCTACGGGCCAGCCCAATGAGCCCCAGGGCCATATTGTGGATCTAAGGACTCCTTTCAAACCAAAGACTAATTCATCCGGCTAACAACTGACAAATATCAAGGCAAAAGAAATGCGTAAAAAAAATGCGAGGCTTGCTTTCATACATGTATGTGAGGGAATACCAGCTTCATTTACAAAGTTCTCTGAGAACACTACATACAAAATCAGAAAACGAAAGGCCTAATCTATGCCCCCCCCCCCCCCGGGGACTATGGCCCGTTGGCCTGTTTCTCGCCATCCTCGGCATCGAACAAAGGGGACATAGCACCATGTTCATCCGCCTTTGCCTGAGGTCAAAACCCCTAATATTGATCTCCTCGAGGGTTTCCCTTCAAGATTTTCATCAGGTATACTCCAAGTTCCTGCTCTCACGATCCAGAACCCTTCTTAGCTCAGCTCGAGCATCGAGGGCGGAAGCTTTAGCCAGAGAGCCTTTTTTCGTTATAGTATGAGCGTCCACCCGAGACTTTAACTCATCGTACTCACATTTGGCTTGGCCAACATAACTCCTAAGGCGTTCAAGGTCTCTAGTCTTCTTCTGCAGCTAAGATAAATGAAACGTCAGCCTCAGGAATAGAAAAGGGAACGTGTACCACATCTAGAGCATAAGTACCTATTTCTCGAGGTAGGTTTCGTAGTTCAGGCTTCGATTGGCCTTGCACCGCAAGTGCGCCAACTCGTTTTCCTTCTCATCACAAAGAAGCCTGAGGGACTTCTCCCTATCCACGGCTTTTCGAATCATGACCTCACGACGAAGCAGCTCGGACTTGAGCTTATCAAAAGCATATGAAAGAGAAACTCAACAAGAGAGTAAAAACTGCAAAACTATAAAATCAACACGGATGGCAAAAAACTCACCTCGGAATAGAGCAGCTGAGCTACATCGAAAGTTGAGCACAAATCTACTAGTCTGGCTCCATCTATCCTGGAAGAATCCCACCCGATGGGGACATGATCGCCCAGCGTATACGGTTCCTGGTTTCGAACATCTCTCGAAGTGCCTTTAAGGGGGAAAGACACATCTTCGCCAAGCCTCCGGCATGGACTCATCTTGATGAAAGCACCATCTCCCTGTGAAAGCCCTTTTTGCTCATTATTATCGCTCCGTAGCCTAGGAGCTGGCGAACTTTCTCCCCCTCCAAGAGGGCACGGTCTCCCCCGAAGGGTTCCCCGATGCCTACCGTGATGGGGTTAGCATGCATAAAAAGAAAGTGCCCTTAAAGGAGAAAATCACATAGCACGTACCGTGGTGTTTTGCCTCCCATCTGCCCTTTGACGAAACTCGCCACTTACGCTCATTATAAGTCGAGCAAGTTGCCAGCTTTCGAGCCCAGTCCATCAGGTCAGGGACCTCGCACGGCTTCCATGAAATTGCTACAGAAAGGGAAAGGAAGGAGCATTTATGGAACCCAACTGTGCCACAAGCAAAACTACAAAGGCATAAGTATATCACTTACGTGTAAAATTCCACTCCTCGTGGAATGGCAGAAATTTCACTGGGATAATATCAACGGTCCGTGCTCGGACGAATCGTCTTGTCCACTACCGATCTCCGTCTTCTTCATCATCAATAACGAAAGGTGTGGAGGATCGGCATCGTAAGGTTTGCAAACCTCAATGGTGAAAAGGCTGGTACAACCTGTTAAGGTGACTGAGCGTGAATTCAAGTCCTGCTCTCTCCGCAAAGAACCTCATCATCAGTACTATCCGCCAAAATGACGGGTGAACCTGCGCCAAGGTGACCCGGTATTTTCGACAGAAATGAAGCACAACCCTATCAGGGGGGGCTAGCTTGAAGGGGTACGTGTATACATTCAAAAACCCCTCAGCATGATCCATAATGCTCTCTCCCGAGGAAAATACCCGTAGTACTACCTTTTCCCCCCATCCACAGTCTCTCCTCACTGACTCAAGATGCTCCTCTCCTACTAAGGAAATAAACTTCAAAACATACTCCCTATGACCCCAAGCATTTTGGTTCAAAAAGCCTTCGAGGGCAGAACTCCCCTCTTCTCGCCGAACGGACCTTGGTGTGGCAGCCATAGCTGTGGCAAAACTAAAAACCGAGCAAAGCCCTCAGAATCGAAATGGTGAAAGCCTTGACGCGAGAAAAGAAAGCTCTGCAAAGGAGAATAACTACTCAGAATGGAAGTATCTGCAAAGGGGGGGAAGGCAACCCTATATATGGAAAAAGCAGCGACTATCCGCCTGCCTCAAAAGGTCGATTAAAAATGCTGGCTGAAACATTTCTCGCTTTGGGAACATGTGCCAACAAAATCACCTCAGTCATTTCATAACCATGTCATAGACTTGACGCCGCCATACGATGTTTTGGGGTCAAAGACCCCCGCATCAACCAAAGTCCCGAGATGGTACCCGATCTCGAGGACCACCGTTAGAAAAAAGATAGGCACCAGAAAGCCATTGGCATCATTACAAGTCCCGAGATGGTACCCGATCTCGAGGACATCCGTCAAAAGGAAGATACGCTCCAAGGAGCCATTGACATAATCCTAAGCCTCGAGATGGTACCCAATCTCGAAGATCTCCACCAAGAAGGGGATATGCTCCAAGGAGCCATTGACATAATCCTAGACCTCGAGATGGTACCCGATCTCGAAGACCTCTCTCAAAAGAAGATAAGCTCTAAAAACCTACTCATATGGGCTTGGCCTCGAGGTACTATCTAAACCCGGGTAAGCCCCTTCCGAGACCTATCTGCGATGCCTTAAGGCCATCTACACTAAGTTCAAAGCAAGCTTCCAAGTAGCCCAATCTTGAGCGAACCCCCGCTTGGGGACTGCTCCCGAGAGCCTAACAGCTATCTTTACTCTCAGACTTCCAGGCAAATTCCCCCGTCGAAGACTATCGCGGGGTCTAAAAGGCTAAGTCATGTGCTGAAAATTCGGAACCCCTACTCTCATTCAACTCGAAGCCAGGGATCCCGACGGCCCGAGTTTATCAATCCAATCCAGACCCGGCCCAAGGAAACGGCAAAAGTTTCTACGGGGAATTGTGTTAATCAATCAAGGGCCAGAGAAATACTTACGCCTAGGCTCGGTATTCGTACCGGTCAGTAGAATCAAGCATTCAGATTCTTCACAAATGTAGATAAAGGGAAATAAAGCACAAACCAGAGACAAATTGAAGAAACATCTCTTCCATTAATAAACAATGGTTACAAAGCCCACGAGGGGTCTTTACACAGAAACAAAGAAGCAAAAGAAAATACATACAACGAAAACCAAGAGTCTAATCTATCCTCGGCGGCAGTATGTTCGAACCGCCTCCTCGACAGCCTCGTCTCGATCTTCCAAAACGAAAACTTCAAGGGAGAAGATGAAGAAGAGGAAAGTGATGCGGAAGAAGTAGAAAAGGATGAAGAAAAAACCGTAGCTCGCCAAAGAGCAAAAGCTTTTACCAGGCCGAGGAAATCACGGCTCGGTAGAAGACTTGGCGAGCACCGGCCCTACCTGCACGGCTACTTCGAGTCCACTTCTTGGGACATTGAGCCGTGAAAGTTAACGGCCGGTAGCACCACTTCAGCCCACGGAAAGAAAAAGGTATGAAGTGCCACACCAGGCCAGGGTAGGAGGTGAGCAGCAGTGTATCATCCGAACACCCTCTTGAGCATCGGTGTAGAGTCCAAACATCTTCCTAAGTCAGAATAAATCGGCCCCCCATCTCATCACCTCGAGCCAACGACGGTAGCAGTAACAACAACAACGACAAGTCAGTGCAATCTCGCACGGTAAGGAAAAGCACTTAAAAAAGGCCATAGCGTGGCTGATGTGAACGCCTCCATATAACCTTAAGGCCGCAGGCCTTAAACATGGGAGATAAAAATGGATGAAGATGAAGAGAAGAAAGGGGTGGAAGGATATTGGAAGATACTTGAATGAGGAAATGGTTCCAGGAGGTTTTCATTTATAGAGGGTGGCGACAGTGTAACCGGCGGCCCCATTAATACCCTTGAAAGACGTATCAGCAGGCGCAATCAATGCATTTTTTGGGAACCGAATCGACGGCGATATTATTTCTTTGGAGAATAAGAATCGGCAATACATTGAATGACACTGAAAAGATGAACCGATGGGACATCTCAGTAATTGAAAAGGCTTACATCATAAGTATGACATAGTCACAGAAAGTTCAAAAGAGATGGATATCAAAGTCGTTTCTTATCGTTCCACCCTAAGAAATGCGGGGACTATCTGTATGCGGTAAAATCGGAGGGTCCAATTTTTGGCCATTACAACGCTTTGTGAGAAGCATTCCAAAGGCTCGAGACTACGGTCAAGATTTATCTTGAGGGTCATTGGTGTCCAACCTCTAGGCAGCGCAAGTCGACGATTATGGTAGAAAAGTGGGAAGTTCCCTAGGCGTGCGAACTAGGGCTGACAAAGTCTAGAGGGCTAGCTCTGACCCGTATCCGGGCATTAAGTGGCTATACCTGCCCCATATCCTTATAATTAATTCTTTTTGTACTATGTTCCCCCTCATATATAAAGGGGAATCCTTGTCATTTTGTAGGGGATCCATTGCTCAATATTAATACACAAGAAAATTCTCTCTGCTCTCTAACATATTCTCTTAAGCTCTTTATTTCTATTTATTGCTTACATTCATTGTGTTCTATTTATTGTTCTTATTTATTGCTTATTATTGGCCATAAAGAGCCATCATTGAATCTATCATAATTGTTAGTCCCTCCATCGACTGTCTACGGCGAAGTACAGGGCTCGACCTCGAGGCCCCAAATAAGCCAGCTCGAGGCCCCGACCTCCAGCTGTTTGGTTCGGTTATCATACCGTCTCTAAGCTGCAATCTTGATTTCCAATCTTTTACTTAGCATCCATTGCTTAACAACTATCATAAAAATAGATCACGTATTTTTAGAACCACAAAATCAAATTTAATTGTAATTACCATTTTCACGGTAAACAGACTTCTTTTCCATGTTTTTGGTTCTTCATGTCTCGTACACTACAAAACACCAAAACTTCATAAGGAATAACTAAAAAATTCTTTAAAAGATGAGTTAATGCCTATGTAATTAGTATCAAAAGTGCTAGAATTCTGCGGCACATCACCACCCCCAACTTAGACTCTTACTTGTCCTCAAGCAACTAAAACAAATTCATCCTACCCTATACTACTCTATTTTCGACATATCACAAAACAACAGTGACTGTAGACGGTTTTGACTATCAGCTAACAAGCATGTAACTTCATTATTCATCCTTCGTGGAAAACAACGATCATTTAGCAATTCGACTAATCAACTTGTAAACTTTGAGCCTCAAGCAAAATGACAGAATGCTACCCACAGCTAAGTGTGCACTTGTATTCTACTTCAAGAACCTAGCTTCTGCTAAATTTTGCAATTTATGCATGCTCACAACAAAGAAAATTCCCAGCTTACACAAATGTACAGGGGATGCAATCAAACACTCTTTCACTCAGAACGAAAGCTACATGTTACAAGTATCAGTTCATATTCTTTCCCTTATTTTAACTCGCTTCTATCTCAGGAATGATTGGCTGCAGATCACCAAGGACTTTTCATGGGTTATAGTGTAGGCTTTGGGACGGGTTGGATTAATATTTGGGAATGTAGTGGCTATAACCTCCTTCAACTCTACATACACTTTCCTCTTTTAATACATAGCACTTATTGACCTCGAGTTACCGACATAGAACTACCTCAAAGTATTTCTTCAGTTTTCACAAGACTCCACTCCGTTTCTCTCTCTCTTTTTTTCTATATGTACAAATTTTTTTTTTCTTTTGTTTTTTCTTTGTAGCTTGAGTATCTTCATATATACAACTTTGAGGTTTTTGTTGCTTTTTTTCTTTTTCTTTTTTTCTTCTACACACAGTAGTCAACCTTACCCATTTCCACTTTATACCGGCACACCCAACTTAGGCTTTTAGCCTCATTCTTAATCGTTTATGGAAGTATGGGGTTCAAAAGAGGGAATTATTTCACAAGGGGTAAAGGTTTGTAATGTGGTAGCCAAATAAAAGGTTAAAGGCTCAACGGGGGTAACTAGGGTAATTGATGTACCAGGAAGGTCAATTTGATCAAAATTAGCTAGCAGTCACAAAGAGAGTCTAAGATACTTTCAGCACCCAATCATTAACCTAAGAGTTGCATTAAGAAACCAAGCGGGCAAGTTCTAGACATCACAAGTTAAGCATATGCATTATTTGTACAAATCCTCACTCACTCACAATGCATGAACTATTCGACTGAGCATAATTTCAGCCCTCAAGTGAATGCAAGGCAACTCAAAGCTTCATCATATGATAATTGAGATTCTGAGTAAGCATAATGTCAAAGGGCGAGCCTCAAGTTCACAAGAATGACTAGCCATTTTCGTTTTTTTATACAAAATTTGAAGGGTACAATTTTGTATACGGTAAAATCGGAGGTCCGATTTTCGGCCATTATAACGCCTCGCAAGCAAAACTTACTAATGGCTTGGGACTATGGTCGAGATTCACTCCGAAGGGCCATCGACGCTTAACCTCGAGACGGTGCAAGTCGACAGCTATGATAAAAAGTGGGAAGTTTCCTATGCGCACGACTGAGGCTAACACAACCTAGAGATCTAGCCCTGACCCGTATCAGGGCATTAGTGGCTATACCCACCCCATATCATTGTAATTAATGCATCTTGTACTATGTTGGGATCCCTCTTCATATATAAAGGGGATCCTTGTCATTTCGTAAACATCTATTACTCCATACAAAAATACACAAGAACATTCTCTCTGCTCTCTAACATATTCTCTTGAGTTCATTGCTTCATTTATTGCTTACATTCATTGTGTTCTATTTATTGTTCTTCATTTATTGCTTATTATTGGCAATAAAGAGCCGTCATTGATTTTATTATAACTGTTAGTCGTCCATCGACTACCCTCGAATCTCCCAGCCGAGCATCCGATTAGACCTCGAAGCCCCGGATAAGCAATCTCGAGGCCTCGATTGACAGTGATTCGGTTTGGTTAATATCTCGTTTTAAGCTCTTATCTCGCTTCTAAGTCCTTCACATAGCATCAACTGCTTAACAACTAGCATAAAAATAGATCACGTATTTTTAGAACCTCATAATCAAATTTAATTATTATTACCATTTTCACGGTAAACAGTTTGGCGCCCATCGTGGGGCTAAAAATAATAGTAATTATTTTCTTGCTGGTTTAACCACGTAACGCAATTTATCCTTCACACCTTTTCTTGTCCAAGATCTTTGATTTCAGGTCAAAATGTCTAACTCAGTAAACGCACGTGAAAACATCAACTTTAAAGACCATGGAGAAAATGGTGTTGACGTCCCAGGTGTTGGTGTACCACCACGAAACCCTGAGAACGCACCGAAAGCAATTCCCGTGGACGCAGTTTCACGCGACGCTCAACACGTAAAAATAAGCTCCCACGCCAACAGGAGCATACACCAAGGCGACCAACAAGAAGCCCTGAAAACCCCAGCTAGGGAAGAACGGGAGGTTGGCCTTCACATTATTTTTGAAATGTTGCAGGCACAACAGCTGGCTATTGCTCAGCTGCAAAGTCACCAAAAAACTCCTAGCACAGTTGCACTGGGGACAGCTCCCGCAGCCGAGCAGGTACTAGAGAGATCAAGCAACAACGGGTCGGCAGCCAACCCCGCCATCGTAAAGATGCTTGAGGACCTCACGAGGAGGATCGATTCGGGCAAGAAAAAGATAAGAGATAACGACAAGTAGGTCGAGACCTACAACTCCAGGGTCGACCAAATTTCGGGCGCACCTCCAATCCTGAAAGGTGTGGATTCAAAGATGTCCATGCAAAAGCCGTTTCCACAGGAAGCGGCTCCGAAACCCATTCCGAAGAAGTTCAGAATGTCAGACCTTCCGAAGTACAACGGAACCTCGGACCCCAATGAGCATGTTACTGCTTACACCTGTGCGGTGAAAGGCAACGACCTGAGGGACGATGAGATCGAGTTCGTCCTGCTGAAGAAGTTCGGGGAAACACTTTCTAGAGGGGCAATGATGTGGTATCACTATCATGCCCCAACCTCGGGAGGCGCGACCGGCGCTCAATCGAGTGAACCCAACTGAGCAAGCCTTATTAACACTTTCTACCCAACTCAATACGATTAAGGAAACACTACTTCCGTTTATTTAGACAATAGCAAAATCGAACATTCCACATTGTTAGTTCATTTTTATATCACAAATCTTTAAATCATGGCTAAGTTTCCAAGATTTCATACAGTTATAGTTTAGACGAACTAGAGTATAGAGTTACAACACAGTTCATTAACCCATCCAACACCCATACATAACCCACGCAAATGTCTACGGAGCCTCTATGGATATAAAAGACAAATTATGACAACGCCGGCAAAAAGGCCCCGGCTGTACCTCAAAAGTCGAAGTCTACAACAAAAGATGTACAACATAACCCCTTGAAGGAAAAAGGGGCTCACCAAGACTTCGAGAGAAGGACACTCCGCTACACGCGATCGGAAATGTCCTCTATAGAGCCACCTACATTCATTTAAAAATGTAGCGCCCCCGGCAAAAGGGACGTTAGTACCATGGAATAGTACTAGTACGTATAACTAAACACCATCTAGTTAGAAAGAACTTTCATGCAAGAATAAGGAAATCACAAGAATAATTCGAATGCTTAAAACGATCACCACATTATCAAATAAAATAATCATACAACTTTCACATAATTTTCCATTGCTTTTAGTTTGGGGCATTTCATACTGTTCATCATTGTTCACAATACCACCGCTATCTTGAGCGGAGTCCGATCTCGACCCGATTGGCTAGGTTGCCTCATTTGAGACATACACCTCAATCACAATCTCATTTTCCTTTTCCGAAATTCAATATCAACACAATACCACCATGTGTGCGGCATGGCGTCCGATCTCGGCCCGATCGGCTAGGCCGCCTTACCAAGGCATTGTTCCCTTCTCATTAATCATCTCGTTTCAATCTTTGTTTCACATATATCATTTCATAGGCGCTTAGGGCCACAACTATCACATCATTTTTGGCACTAGGGCACATTTCACATCATTCCCCATTTCAATGTTAGCTTTGCAATTTAGGATAATAGGTGCACACAAGAGCGAGTTAAATTGTAAGCATAGATAAAACTTCACATAGATGGCACAACAAACGCAGCTTCAAGAATAGCATTTCAATACATGATTCATATTCTTTGCACCCTTTTCAAGTTATGAAAAATAGCACATTGATCATATTGAGACACACATTTCACGTATATAAAGTTGCAACGCCAATTCATGTGAAATAACAATCAATACAACAATCCAGCTTTAATCTTACCGCATTTATACAAACACCAACGGAGCTCAATTTCTAAAAAGACGGGGTATTAGCCATGCATACCTCAATGGAGCTTTCCTTAAATTCTTACAATGTTCCGGGACTCTTAGCAACTTCAATCTATTTTATAGGAATTACAAATTGAACCAAGAATTACAGACATGATTAAGATTCTAGCTCATTTGAGCATATTATCAAGCATTAAGTGTGCATTGTGATCTTAGGTCCCTTTTGTGAGAGATTTCTTCAATCTTATACTCCAATTGCTATCCTTTTTAGTTCACAACCTCCCCATACCCCATTATCTTTTATGCATGTAAGATTATCAGCCCTTATACCCATGAACTCACTTGCTAATCACTTATTTTAATAGAAATTGCGAAATTATAGATTAGGGCACAAGTTCTTACCTCTTAAGGTGAAGACCTAGTAATTTCACTTGACAATATTCAAGGATTTGGGGCAAGAATTGAGTGGGGACTTGATGAAGATCACTCCCTCTCTCTCTAGAACTTCCTCTCTCACTCTATATGCAGCAAAATAACAGAAAATGGGTCTAACGGGGTGTTTTTAATGGGATGGGGTCGGGTTTTAAAAACTAGAAAATAGGAGCCCGATCGCATATGCGATCGCATAATTGACATGCGGCCCGCGAAATGGACCGCAAAAATGGCTTCAAAAACCTGAACAAAATGCCCGGGTATGCGATAGGAATGCGGTCCGCATACCTATTTTGCAGTCGCATAATGCACCGCAGAACTGCCCCTCGCAAAATTCCAAGGGGATTATGTGATGACTATGCAGCCCGTATATTGATTATGCGATCGCATGGTTTGCTGCATGGTTGACCTCAAAATTACCACCAAACTATCTGACTCGGCGGCGACTATGCGGTCCGCATAGCTATTATGCGACTGCATAATGGACCGCATAAATTCACTTTTCTGGAAAACATTATTCCTTAACTTTTAATGCATAGATCAGTCAAAAGGGTTTGAACTGCGGCGAGCTAGAATTTTACAAATTTCTAACACATATTCCTAACTTGGCACTATGAGCTCTCGGGTTTTGAGTAAAAATTTTCACGGGGCCTTACAATCACAACCTGGCCCCACACTCGATAGATTCATTTGCCATGCTGACGGATTCTTTCATTAAGGAACATGCTGGTGCCATCAAAGTAGCAACAACAAAATCCGACGTATTCAAAATTAAGCAGAGGGAGAATGAGATGCTGGGAGAGTTTGTATCTTGCTTTCAAATGGAACGAATGGAACTACCACCAGTCTCCGATGACTGGGCAGTGCAGGCCTTCACTCAAGGTCTGAATGAACGAAGTTCGGTGGCTTTGAAGCAGCTGAAACGAAAACTAATCGAATATTCCGCTGTGACCTGGTCGGACGTTCACAACCGATACCAGTCAAAAATTAGGTTCGAGGACGACCAACTAGGAGCCCCCTCGGGCTTGGTATACCTAAGCAGGCTTTTGGAAAAGGAGCCAAAACCAAACAAAGAAAGGTACCAGCCATACATTGAAGATAGGAGAAACGCCCGAGGCGCAACGTACCCGACAATGATTGAAGGATGGATAGAGGACAGAATCCTCGGGGACTCGTCAACAGAGCCGGATTTGATAGGCATACAGGGCCAACGGAGGCACCTCGCTTGTCAGAATACAACTTCAACATCGACGTATCGGTCATCGTGTTCGCCATCAGTAAAATCAGAGACGCCAGGTGGCCCAGGCCTGTACAATCAGATCCTCCGCAAAGGAATCATAACTTACTGTGTGAATTTCACAACACACACGGACACAGGACCAAGGATTTCCACCAGCTCCGAGAAGAAGTAGCCAAACTACTCAGTAAAGGTCATCTCCGAGAATTCCTAAGTGACCCGGACAAAAATTAGTTCCGGGAAAGAGAGGTGACCAAAAAGAACAAAGCACATGAGCCGCAACATGTCATCCACATGATCTTGGGAGGCGTTGATGCCCCCACAGGAGCCCATGATGAGAAGAACAAAAATATCCATCACTAGAGAAAAGCAAACTCGGGGCTACATACCCGAGGATGCCCTCACATTCAGCGACGAGGACATCAAGACCTTGTCTCAACCTCACAACGACGCACTGGTAATCTCCTTCCTTATAAATACATTTCAACTTACACGTGTACTCGTGGACCCAGGTAGCTCGGCCAACATTATCAGGTCGAGAGTGGTAGAGCAGCTCAGGTTTCTCTACCAACTCATGCCCGCCTCTCGAGCCGTCAATGGATTCAACATGGTGAGCGAAACAACAAAAGGGGAAATCAACCTCCCGGTCAACGTGGCCGGCACAACCCAAAATGCCAAGTTCCATGTCATCGAAGGAGACATGAGGTACAACGCCTTGCTCGGAAGGCCATGGATACACTGCATGAGAGCAGTACCATCCACCCTCCATCGATGAAATTCCCGACAAAGGAGAGGATTAAAATCGTCTACGGGGAGCCGCATGTAGCAAGGGAAATGTTCGCAGTACACGATGTAACACTGACACCAGTGCATCCACCCTCGAAGGAGCCAAAGGATTATCAAATAGTAAAATAGCAATAGCAAGCTACGCCCTCGGCTAAGTCCGAACCAAATGAAGTAAAGGATAGTACCGCGTCCTTATGAAAAACGAACGAAACATCGTCGGCGCATTCTACACTAAGGTATGACCGTATCCTTCCTCTTTCGATTACACTGACCTGAGTGCAGGTATTCGATCGAAACGGCCAAAGCACTCTCCAACTCGAAGGCCTTAGATTTCAAAGGCCTGCGTTGCACTTTTTTCCTTCGACCGGGTTTTTATCCCAAAAAAGGTTTTACCGGCAAGGTTTTTAATGAGGCAACATACATACGCTACCTAAGAAAGACTCAACAAAGTATCCAAGGCTTCTTTTGCAATCAACCTCAAATACTGGGAGGCATCCCCGCCCCCCAGCGGAAGGTCACCTACTCAGGAAGCCAAGATACGCCGAATGAGACCTCGATAGAAAAACAATATACCGGGACAAATGGTCGAATGAACCGTGCCCGCATAGAATAACCGAGCCCTCAACAGCAAAGACATGTATGCTCAAGCAATCGAAGAATAATTTCAAAAATCATTTTGTGTTTCAAAGAAGCTCGCTATTTTTGCAAAAATGGCTCCTCTGTCAAAAAACGTCCTGAACCCTCGGGGACTGCCTGAATGACCTCCGGGTCGGAGCTCCAAACTCATAAGCCCTCAACGAGGAAACATCAGAATCATGAAGTAGCTCCAGAGCCAAAAGCGTCCCGAGCACTTGGGGACTGGCGTAAACATTGCAAAAATCGCGTGACCTCCAGGTCAGAACTCCTAACTCGTCTGCCCTTAATGAGGCAATACTGAGATCACAAAATAGCTCCAGAGCCAAAAATGTCCCGAACACTCGGGGGATGGCGTCAAAAACTCAAGTCCACATGACCCCCGGGTCGGAAACTCCGGAATCGTAAGCCCTCAATGAGGCAATACCAATTTTTCAAGTAATGGCTCCCAAGTCGAGAAATCCTCGATAACTCGGGGACTGCCTTCAATCGCCATCTCCATCATAATGGCTCCCGAGCCGACAAATCCTCGACAACTCGGGGACTACCGTCAATCACCATCTCCGTTGACTTATCAAAAATCTGAGGCCATAAGACCCCAAATGGGCAGCCTCGGTATCGTAAGACTTGTATAAGGCAACAACAATATCTGTAAGACCTCAAGCAAGGCATGAACAATGCTTGTACCAAGAGGAAATATTTGTAAGACCTCAAGCAAGGCATGAACCATACTTGTACCAAGTATCCAAAACTGTAACACCTCAAAGGCATGTAAAACTTGTAAGACCTTACTAAAGGCATAAACCCGATCTCAAAGTTTAGGCTATATATCGAACTTATAAGACCCCTAAAAAGGCATACCCTCGATAAAGACGCCGAAACTATTTCACACGGGACTTAAAGGCTTCGGCCGAACACAAACGACTATGGTCGAAAGGCTGTACCGGCCAAACTAACACGACTCGGGGACACCCGACCGTCGCTACAAAATCACAGGCCTTCAAGTACTTCGAATCTACTTTGAAAAGAACCGGTTAAACAGGCTACCCTCGACATAGGCAAAAGAGCTTCGACCATGTCAACTCTTAAACACTGGCTTTGAGATACTCAGCCTCTGAGCCAAACCTCCTAAGATGCTCGATCATCGCCATATAACGACTCGCAATCGAGGTTTTTTATTAAATCATCAAAGAGTCAGGCAAACACTTTCAAATAATCCTTATCGAGGGAAATATAAAGCCTACATAAAAGGTCACATCGACCCAAGGCGTAAGAGCCATTGTCGCCAGCCCACATAAAAGGTCGTACCGACCCAACGCGTAGGAGACTAAGGGCCAGCTCAAAATTCAAAACTTGAGGGTCGAATGAGCTCGAGCCGAAGCCTGATTCGGAGACTGAACCCAAAACAGCTAACTAAATCTACCTAAGAGCAAAAGCATAAGAGCTGTTGTCGCCGGCTAATACTAAAAGGTTGCATCGACCGAGCGCGTAAGAGCCTACGGGCCAGCCTAATGAGCCCCAGGGCTATACTATGAATCTAAGGATTCCTCTCAACTCAAGACCAGGTCATCTGGCTAAAATCAAGGCAAAAAGAAATGAAAGAGGAATAAAACCGCAGGTTTTCTTTTTATACACAAATGCAAAAAAAACATAAGCTCCATCTACAAACGTGCTTTGAAAGTACTATATACAAAATCGAAAAGTGAAATCTACGTTCCACTTGGGATTTATGGCCCGTCGACCCCATCCTCGCTATCTTCGACATCGGACAGAAGCACCTTAGCGCCACGTTCGTCTGCTCTCGCCCGCTTCATCTCTTTCGAGAGGTCAAAGCCCCTAGCACGGATCTCCTCGAGGTTTTTCCTTCGACACTTACACCGAGCATATTCCTTGCTCCTACGATCGAGAACCTTTCTTAGTTCAGCCTGAGCATTGGCAAAATCCTTCAAATAGACCGCCACTTTCTGGTGAGCTGCGGTTCAGCTCGTTACGGCTTCAGCCCGGGCGTCCACAATCTCGGCCTTTATCTTCAAAAGCTCAGACTCAAGCTTCGTAATCATCTCTATTCGAACTGAGCTATTATCATGAACTAAGCGAAGTTGAACCTCAAAAGCGGAGGCTTTAGTCAGAGCACCCTTCCTCGCAGAAGCCTGAACCTCCGCCTGAGCCTTTAACTCATAATACTCGCACTTGGCTCAGCCAGCTTCGTTCCGAAGGCGCTCCAGGTCCTCCGTCTTCTTCTGTAACTAAAAGAAACAAAACATTAGACTCAGGATCTAGAAGAGAGAACACACACTCGCTCGGAACAAAAACTACCTGCTCCTTCAAATAGCTCTCATAATTTAAGCTATGACTCGCCTCATACTGTAAGCGTGCCAGCTCGACTTCCCTTTTATCGCAAAGGAGCCTAAGTGATTTCTGCTCATCCAGAGCTTTCCGCAGCCTAGCCTCACGGCGAAGCAGCTCGGACTTAAGCTTGTCAAAATCCTGTAAAGGAAAACTCAAATAAGGAAGGGAAGGCGCAAAACTCGAAAGGCCTGTGCCGAAACTCACCACAGAGTTAAGCCGCTGGGCTTCCTCGAAGGTCGAGCGCACATCTGCTAGCCTGGCCCCCTCAGCTCTGAAAGAATCAACATCAGTCGGGGCATGATCGCTCGATGCATGTTTCCCGGTTTTTGAGTATCCCTCGAAGCACCTCCGACGGAAAAAGAGGAAGACGGCGTAGGAGAAACCGCCTTTCCAAAGCCAAAAATTATGGACGCGGCAGGCTCGGTCAATACTTCTATCACGCCCCAACCTCGGAAGGCGCGACCGGCACTCAATCGAGTGAACCCAACTGAGCAAGCCTCATTGACACTTTCTACCCACCTCGATAAGATTAAGGAAATCCGGCTTTCAATTATTTACACAATAGCAAACTTAAACATTCAACGTTGTTAGTTTATTTTTATATCACAAATCTTAAATCGTGGTTAAGTTTCCAAGATTTTATACAGTCATTGCTTAGGCAAACTAGAGATTAGAGTTGTACACAGATCATTAGCCCATCCAATACCCATACATAACCCCCACACATTGTCTACGGAGCCTCTATGGATACAAAAGACGTAATATGACAACGCCAGCAACAAGGCCCCGGCTATACCTCAAAAGTGAAAGTCTACAACAAAATATGAATAACATAACCCCTTTGAAGGAAAAAGGGGCTCACCAAGTCTTCGGGAGGAGGACACTCCGCTATGCGCGATCGGCATTGTCCGCTATAGAACCACCTACGTTCATTTTAAAAATGTAGCGCCCCCGGCAAAAGGGACGTTAGTACCATGGAATAGTACTAGTATGTATAACTAAACACCATCTAGTTAGAAAGAACTATACAAGAATAGGAATTCACAAGTATAACTAAAAACTTCAACCGATCACCACATTACCAATCAAAAGGATCGTACAACTTTCACATCGTTTTTCCATAGCTTTTAGTTTGGGGCATTCCATACTATTCATAATTTGTTTCTTATACCACCGCTATCTTGAGCGGAGTCCGATCTCGACCCGATCGGCTAGGTTGCCTCATTTGAGACCTACACTTCAATCACAATCTCATTTTCCCATTTTTTCGGAATTCATTCACAATACCACCGCTATCTTGAGCGGAGTCCGATCTCGGCCTGATCAGCTAGGCCTCCTTACCAAGGTATTTTTCCCTTCTCATTAATCATTTCGTTTCACATATATCATTTCGTAGGCACTTGGGGCCACAACTTACCTCATCATTCTTGGCACTAGGCCGCATTTACCATTATTCCCCAATTTCAATATTAGCTTTGCCATTTAGGACATTAGGTGCACACAAAAGCAATTTAAATTGTAACCATGAATAAGACATCACATATATGGCCCAATATATGCAGTTTTAATATCGATTTAAGGTCTAAGCATTTCAATACATAATTCCTACCTTTGCCCCTTTCAAGTTATCAAGATAGCATGTTGATCATGTTGAGACACATTTTTCACACATATAAGGTTACAACACCAACTCATGTAAAATAACAAGCAATGCAACAATTCCACTTTAATCTTACCATGTTCACACAACCACCGATGAAGCTCAATTTCTAAAACACTGGGTTTTAGCCATACATACCTCAATAAAGCTTTCCTTAATCCTTACAAAATTCCGGAACTCTTAGCACTTCGATCTATTGTACAAGAATTGCAAATTGAACCAAGAATTAGGAACAAGATTAGGGTTCTAGCTCGTTTGAGCATATTATCAAGCACTAGGGGTGCATTTTGATCTTAGGTCCTTTTTGTGAGAGATTTCTTATCATATTAGACCCTAATTGCTTTCTTTTTAGTTCACAACTTCCCGATACTGCATGATTTTGTATGCATGCAAGAAGCCTATTCTTATACCCATAAATTACCTCATTAATGACCCCTTATGGCTTTGTTGAAAATTTAAGAGCTGAGGTAATGAAGTCTTACCTCTTGGGATGAAGGTTTAGGTGCCTCACTTGATTATCTTCAATGTTTAGCAAGGATTTGTGGAGCAATTTTGATTCTAAGCACTTCCCCTCTCTTAGAACCCTTTTTCTCACTCTAAAAGTACCAAGAAATAGGCTCAAAATGAGCTATTGCACAAGATATATCGATAGGGGTCGGGTTTTAAAAATTAGAAAATAGGAGCCCGACTCAAATCTGCGATCGCAAAGCTGACATGCGGTCCGCATAGTGGACTGCAAAACGCTCCCCAAAACCTGAAGACACTTTTTGGGTATGCGATAGAAATGCGGTCCGCATACCCGTTCTGCGGTCGCATAATGCACCGCAGAACTGCCCCTTACAAAATACCAAGGGGATTATGCGATGACTATGCGGTCCGCATATCGATTATGCGATCGCATAATTGACCGCATAGTTGACCTAAAACTTGACCAACACACTATTTCACTCCGCGGCGACTATGCGGTCCGCATACCTGTTATGCGACCGCATTCTCGACCGCACAATCGCACTTTTCTGGAAAACATTATTTCTTAACTTTTTAGTGCACAGATCAGTCCAAAGGGGTCCGAACCGGGGCGAGCTTGCTCGCCGCGAAGAATTTTATGACTTTCTAACACGTATTTCTAGCTTGGCACTACGAGCTCTTGGGTTTTGAGTAGAAGTTTTCACAGGGCCTTACAACTTCCACTCCGGGTCCCCGGTTCACCTTGCTTTGAATAGTGTCGCCCTGCAAAGGTATCTCTTGATTATTGTTATCATTCTTTAGCCCAGAAGCTAGCAACCCTTCTCCCTCTCCGAAGGGGCACGGCCTCGCCTCAGAAGGCTCCCCAATGCCTACAATAACAGGGTTAGTATGCAGAAAGAGAAAGTGTTTTTCCAATTGAAAAAAAAGGGAAGGAACAAATCGCACAGCATATACCATGGTGTTTTGCCTCCCATCTGCCCCTAGACAAAGCTCGCCACTTACGCTCATCGCAGGTCGAGTGGGCTGCCAACTCCCGAGCCCAGTTTGGCAGATCAGTGACCTCACGCGGCATCCATGAAATTGCTGCAGAAGAGGGAAAGAAGGCACATTTACGGAACACTCCTTCGCCATAATTAAAAAATTGTGAAGGCACGAGTGTACAACTTACGTGTATAATTCCATTCCTCAGGAAATGGCATGAACTTCATGGGGAAAAATTCAACAGTCCGTACTCGGATGAATCGACTCAAAAACTCCCGATCTCTGCCTTCTTCATCATCCACAACGAAAGGCGTGGCCGACCAGCATTGTAAGGTTAACAGACCTCGATGGTGAAAAGGTCGGTACAGCCTGATAAGATGACTGAGCGTGAATTCAAGCCCTGCCTTCTCCGCAAAGAACCTCATCATCAATACTATCCGCCAAAATGACAGATGAATCTACGCCAAGGTAACCTGGTAATTTCGACAAAAGTCGAGCACAACCCCATCAAATGGGGCCCAGCGTAAAGGGGTACATGTACACATTCAAAAATCCCTCGGCATGGTCCATGATGCTCTCCTCCGGGGAGGGTACCCATAATGCTACATTTTCCCCCCATCCGCAGTCCTTCCACACCAACTCAAGGTGCTCCTTTCCTATTAAAGAAATGAACTTCGAGGCATAATCCCGATAACCTCAAACGCTGGGAGTCTCTTCCGGTGGGAGATTCCCTCCCGAAGCTAAGCGCCCAGAGGCGGAGCTCTTTTCTCCTTGCCAAGCGAATTCGGGCATAGCAGCCATGGCTATAGCAAAACGAAGGAAGGGGAAATAAAAACTTGGGCGAAAGCTTTCAGTCAAAGGAAAATTGGCGCAAGAAAGGAGAACACTATGAAAGAGGATAACTACTCAGAATAACAGAATATCCAAAAGGGCGAAGACAACTCTATATAAGGAAAAAGCAGCGACCACTCGCCTGCCTCGAAGGCCGATTATAATGTTGGCTAAAGCTTTTATCGCTTTAGAAAGATACGCCGGCGGAATTTCCTCGGTCATTTCATAGTCGTATCCTACACTCAACGCCGCCATACGACGCTTCAAGGTTAAAAACCTCACTTCAACCAAGTCTCGAGGTGGTACCCGACCTCGAGGACCTCTATCAAAAAAAGTTAGGCTCCACGAAGCCACTGGCATAGGTGCAAGTCCCGAGGTGGTACCCGACCTCGAGGACCTCCATCAAAAAGAAGTTAGGCTCCAAGAAACCATTGAGATCACTACAAGTCCCGAGATGGTACCCGATCTCGAGGGCTTCTCCCAAGAAGAAAATAAGCGCTTAAACTCTACTCATATGGGTTTGGCCTCGGGGTACCATCTAAACCTGGGTAAACCCTCATCCGGGATGTATCTACAACGCCTTAAGGCTATCTACATCAAATTCAAAATGATTTTCTAGGTGACCCGGATTTGAGCAAACCCCCACTCGGGGACTGCTCTCGAAAGCCTAAAGGCATTCTCTATTCAACACAAAATCGGGGTCCCGATGACCCGAGTTTATCAGTCCAGTCTGGGCTCGGTCCAAGGAACGGCAAAGGGTTCTGCGAGGAGCCATGTTAATCAATCAAAGGTCAAAAGAAATACTCACATCCGGGCTCAATATATGCACCAATCGGTGGGGCCATGCACTCAGATTCTTCACAAACATAGATAAAAGGAAACATAGCATACACCGAAGACAAATTGAAGAAACATCTTTATATTCATAACACTTGAATGAGAAAATGGTTCCAGGAGGTTCCCTTTTGTAGGGGGTGGCAGCGTAACCGGCAGCCCCATTAATGCCCTTGAAAGACGTACCAGCAGGCGTAATCAATACATTTTTTGGGAACCGAATCGATGGCGATATTGTCACCCTGAAGAATTAGAATCGGCAGTGCATTGAATGACACTGAAAATATGAACCGACGGGATGCCTCAGTTATCATGAAGGCTCACGTTATAAATATGACATCATCGTGGGAAAGTTTGAAGAGATGAATATCAAAATCGCTTTTTATCATTCCACTGCTAAGAAATGCGGGGACTATCTGTATACAATAAAATTGGAGGGTCTGATTTTCGGCCATTATAATGCCTCGCAAGCAAAACTTACTAAAGGCACGGGACTACGGTCGAGATTCACCCCGAAGGGCCATCGACGCTTAACCTCGAGATGCTGCAAGTCGACAGCTATGATAAAAAAGTGGGAAGTTCCTTAGCGCACGACTGAGGCTGACACAGCCTAGAGATCTAGCCCTGACCTGTATCAGGGCATTAGGTGGCTATACCTACCCCATATCTTTGTAATTAATGCATCTTGTACTATGTTGGGATCCCTCTTCATATATAAAGGGGATCCTTGTCATTTTTTAAACATTTGTTACTCCATACAAAAATAAAAAAGAACATTCTCTCTGCTCTCTAACATTTTCTCTTGAGTTCATTTCTTCATTTATTGCTTACCTTCATTGTGTTCTATTTATTGTTCTTCATTTATTGCTTATTTTTGGCCATAAAGAGCCGTCATTGATTTTATTATAACTGTTAGTCGTCCGTCGACTACCCTCGATATCTCCCAGACGAGCATCCGATTTGACCTCGAAGCCCCGGATAAGCAATCTCGGGGCCTCGATTGACAGTGATTCGGTTTGGTTAATATCTCGTTTTGAAGCTCTTATCTTGCTTCTAAGTCCTTCACATAGCATCAACTGCTTAACAACTAGCATAAAAGTAGATCACGTATTTTTAGAACCTCACATAATCAAATTTAATTGTTATTACCATTTTCACGGTAAACAAATTTATTCAACAAAAATTCATTACATGCTTGAAGCTATAACAATCAACACCAAACAAGTCAAAACATACTGTGCTACCACCACGGTTCTACTATTACACCCTTGGAAAAGAACCTAGCGAAGAAAAACCTAGGGGAATTCATTGCTATCTACCAATCTACACTATTAAAGTAAAGAGTTTTTGTACAAGTTCTTAACAAAAATTTGACTACCCCACCCCCAACCAAAAAGCATGCATTGTTCCCAATGCATAGAGAATGTAAAATCAAAGTTTAGGGTCTTCCTGGGGCGCACTAGGTGCTAGGAAGGGCTGAAACATCCAGGGCAGATGTGGGGTCCGATGCTGGTACTGAGGAAGTTGTGGGGTCAGATGCTGGCACTGTGGAAGCAACAGGTAGAACCTCGGACTGTATGGTGGTATCTGAGGCTAGAATGGGAAGCTCCAACTGTTGTGGAGTTGGGTCTGGGACCTATGAGCCGCTACCCTCTCCCGGTAATGGATGCATGGTCGATGAATTGGCCTTGGCAACCATGTCCACAATAGAGTGTGCAATTGTTGTATGCACATCTGTTTCCTCTTCATCCTATGTATCTGTAGAGACAGCAACTTTTTTGCCTCTGTTGTCCAGTTGATCCTCAGTCTACTCAACCAATGCCTCCTCATCAGTTTCCTCATCCTCACTATCTCCATCATCAGTCTCCCCCTCAGACTCTCTGGATCCCCCCTCTGAAGGAGTGTCAATGTGTACAATGGAATCTGAAACCTTTGAAGTCTCAGTACCCTGGGCTTCCGCAACTGTCATTAGCTTTGTGAAATCCAGGTCCAAGCTCAGAATGTGGGAAGTGCCAGTGCCATGTTCACCTTCCTGCGGAAGAAAGAAGGTCAAGTCAAACCCCAAATTCTGCATCTTGTGCAGTTCTGATTTCAGCTCAGCGACATCCTTCTAGAGTTGAGGCATATCTCCAGCTTCGCCTCTCTCGACCCTCTCAAGTCACACTTTAAATTTCTTGAGTCGATCTTCCTAGGATATATGCTTTTGTTGAAGAGCGTTGACTAAGTCTTGGATAGGGGCCAGTGCTTTCCTGATGAGAGCTGGGAGTTCCTTTGTCAGACGGTCAACCTTGGCATTGGCATGTTGGGCTATTAAACCCAGCTTTGATAGGGCTGGTAAGGCAGCAAGTGGCTATGCAGTGGTTTGCTTAGGAGTTGATGTGGAGGTAGTTGGTGCGGAGGGAGTTTCAAGCAATGAGGGAGCAACAGGTGCTGCTGAGTCTGGAGGAGGAGTGAGTGAAGGCTCTGTTGGATCATCGACCACTTTATCGGCAGCATCATTTATCTGGGTGATGTCAATATCCTGAAGAACTTTTGCTATGAGATCATGTTTGGGGATAGGAGGGACCATTACAGCTTTACACAAGGCACGGATTAGGAATGGAAAAGAAAGCGAGGTTGTTGTCTGGTTCGCCTGGATCCCAATCTCACGGTATATAATCTCTCCCACATTAACCTTGATGCCCGCCATGACGCATGCAATGAGGATTGCCTTCTCGATGCTTATATCTGTTTCATTTCTTGAGTGCATTAGACAGGAACATACAAAATTCAGGTAGTACTGACCTTCTAGGGTAAGATCCCTCTTGTGGTTCTTTTGTTTAGGTACAATACAGGGCGGAGTTCCTTTGGCTATGACAGAACCTACCCAAGCACGCTCGGATTCCTTGTTTTTAATCTTTTCGTCATATTATGCAGTTCCTGGCTCCCACTCCTCAAAGTATGCATCATTGATTGATCTTGCTTCACAGAGGACTTCAAACTCCATGGACTAAATTAATGTCCAGGAACCTACAGTTTCTCTTTTGTCCTGCGTTCCTGGATGCAACATAGATTCCCACGTGAGTTTCTCATGGTACTCTCTTGGGACCTGACTGAATGACTCTCACCCCCTCTTTTTGATGTTTTCTAGTACATGAGGGTAATGTTCTTTTAAACCGTTCAAGTTGAGCTACTTCTATTCCAGGATATTTCTCTTTTCTAAGCCCTCCTCGTACAGGGTCTGAGAGTTGGAAACCCCAAACCTGAGATCTTCCATATTTTTCTGGCGTGCTTCAGCATGAAGATCAACAGGTGGTAGAAGATTAGTCTGTGCTTCCTCCTCTTCAGAATGGGAGGAATGCTCGGATGTCCTTCTGGCTATGTCAGGTCGAGAGCGTTTGGATTGTTGTGTTTGTTGGCTCAGAGCGGCAGCTCATTTATTTCCTCAAGCGGGAGGTGATCGCAATGAAGCAGACTTCTTTGGTGGCATTCCTGTCAATGAAACAGTGGGTGAGTGATTGATACAGCATGGGAAACATATTTAGAGAGTTTGAAAGAAGTATGGGCTTTTGTGATGAGCTATGTGATCGCATAACAGTTATACAAACCGCAAACCCATCGCACAATAAAATCTCTCAGAAGCCAAAGAAAGTATGCAATTGCGGAAAGGACCAAAAAATAGGCTATGCGACCGCAGATTGGTCGTATTTTTGCTCACCAGATGGGGCAATTTTTCTGCCTCACTTCGCGACAATTCCGTGGTATGTGAAATGATTTTGCGATCGCAAACTCGACCACAAAAGTCGTTCTCAACAAACCACCTAGGGCACGAATATGCGACGATTTTGCGGACAGCGAACCTATTATGCAGACCGCAAAGATCGTCTCCCTCAGTCAAAAGATCGAACCTTTACGTACAGATTCTCTACACCCAATCTCAAACCTTGCACACTCATGCCATGGAAAAATTACCCAACCCCCTGGTCTGTACTCCTATCATGAATATTAGGTCACTCAGCTGAGTCTACCCCCAGCCTTAGTGTGCCCCCCCCCCACCCCAAGCAAAAATTTGTGAATCAATTAAGCATTGAGAAGAAGGGGGAAGAAGAGGGTGCAAACACATGACCTTATTTAATGTAATTAAGAAAGAGAGGGAGGAAAATGACATACCAGATGCCTTAGCAATTGAAGAAATCATTCTGAGATGCGAATCAGGAGTTTTTCTGCAATTCCGATCCCCCCCCCCTTTCTGTGATTTTGTGTGTTTATGCCGATGCCTGTTCTTATTCGTCTCCCTTTTTGTTTTTGATTTTTTTTTGTGTTATGCGGTGCTTGTGTGTGAGTGAGAGTGAGAGTGAGAATGAGAGTGAAAGTGAAGGCGAAGGCGTGTGATTGAAATGCAAAAGGATTAGGGTTTAATACTTGTGAGGTTTGCGGCGGACAAGTGGACCGCATAACACATTATCCGGTCGCATATATGTTATGCAATGAGATAATGGTTGGGTGGCTTAACTTCACTTCGCGATGCATTCTAAGGTCGCATAACTGTTATGCGGGCCGCAAAATTAGAAATTCCACCACATTTTTGAAGACCAAATTTGCATTGTTTCTGACTGTGTCCGCGACCACTATGCGGCCCGCATAGCCATTATGCGATCGCATAGTTGCCGCAGACCACGGGTCCTTCTTTTCTTCATTCTCCTCAGTCCTTGCACCCTGTTTCATTGTATTTTGAGCTACCTGCATTCGAACACACACGTCAAACTGCTCAACACTACCAACTAACCTACAGAACTTAAAAATCTAAAAAAAGATTGTTACAACACATGGGTTGCCTCCCAATAAGCACTTGATTTTAACATCGCGGCACGATGATGTTGACCCCGTTTGGGCTACTCAGTGGTGGGGGCTGGTGTAGGACTATCCTTGAGAGAAAATTGTTCTATCAAATGCCTTTCTCCTGTGGTACCGAGGTAATGCTTGACTCATTGGCCATTTACTTTGAAAGTCCGAGTTCTATCCTCTGGCTCTAATTCAATAGCACCATAGGGGGATACACTCACATTTGGTGGACCATTTGGATTCGATACGGGCCAGACCATTTGGATTTGAGTTTGCCCGGAAATAACTTGAGTCTTGAGTTGAAGAGTAAGACCAAGTCTCCGGATTTGAATTCCCGCTTCAAAATCTTTTTGTCCTGAACAAATTTCATTCTCTCATTATACATGGTTGCACCCTCATAGGCATGGAGACACAATTCTTCCATCTCATTGAGTTGTGTCATTCTTAGGTTAGTAGCTTCGGCCCAATCAAGATTCAACTTTTTCAATGTCCACATGGCTTTGTGTTCAAGCTCCACTGGCAAGTGACACGCCTTACTAAAAACCAATGGTATGGTGAGGTGCCAATGGGAGTCTTAAATGCTGTGCGATATGCCCACAACGCATCATCTATCTTCCTTGAACAGTGAGTCTTGTTTGCATTAAACGTCTTTGCTAGGATGTTTTTGATCTCCTTATTGGAAACTTCAAATTGGCCACTCGAGTGAGGATGATAAGGTGTGGCCACCTTGTGCTTGACTCCATACTTTTCAAGCATCCCGGTGAAGGCCTTGTTACAAAAGTGAGAACCACCATCGCTAAGGATGGCCCTGGGGGTACCAAACCACATGAATATGTTCTTCTTCAAGAAAGCAGTCACACTCCTTGCCTCATATTTGGGCATGGGAATTGCCTTGACCCATTTAGAGACGTAGTCCATACCCACCAAGATATATGTGATGCCATAGGAGCTCACGTAGGGACCCATGAAGTCTATCCCCCACACATCAAAGATCTCGACCTCGAATTACAAAATTCATAGGCATCTCATGTCTTTTAGAAATTGATCCTTGTCTTTGACATTGATCACATGACTTGACCATTTGATTTGCCTCTTGGTAGATCGATGGCCAATAGTAGCCACATTCAAGAACTTTTGTTGCAGTATAATTTCCTCCATGATGGCCCCCAACCGGGGAGTCATGGCATGCCTTGAGAATTGGCATTACCTCATCTTCCGGAACACACTGCCGAATGATGTTGTCGACACAAATACGGAACAGAAAGGGTTCCTCCCAATAGTATTGCCTACACTCCCGCAAGAACTTTTTCTTTTGATAAGCTTCCAGTCCGTCGGGAACAAGGTCACTAACCAAAAAGTTAGCGATGTCAGTATACCAAGGAGCGAATGTGCTAGACAATGCCAATATGTGCTCATCTAGAAAGGCATCATTAATTTCAAGGTCTTCTTTAGGTCCCCCTGCCTCTTCAAGCCTAGATAGGTGATCCGCAACTTGATTTTCTGTCCCTTTCCGATCCTTGACTTCAAAGTTAAACTCTTGTAACAAAAGGAACCACCTAATAAATCTTCGTTTAGCATCCTTGTTCACCATAAGATAGCGGAGAGCAGCATGATCGGTGTAAACTATCACTTTGGACCCCAACAAATAGGCTCGGAATTTTTCAAAAGCATAGACAATGGCAAGAAGCTCTTGCTCAGTCACAATGTAATTCATTTGTGATCCATTGAGTGTCTTGCTTGCATAGTAGACAGGATGAAGGATCTTGTTATGCCGTTAACCAAGTACCGCCACAATAGCTACACCATTGCGCCACACATGAGTTCAAAATGAAGGGACCAATCTGGTGTGACAATAATAGGTGTCGTGGTGAGCGTTTCTTTCAATTCCTTAAAAGCTTTAAGACACTTCTCGTCAAACACAAACTTTGCATCTTTTTGAAGGATCTTGCACATGGGATTTGCAATTTTGGAGAAGTCCTTGATAAAAACGACTATAGAAACTGGCATGCCCCAAAAAGCTTCGGACACCTTTTACTGAAGTTGGTGGAGGAAGCTTGAAAATGATTTTGATCTTTGCCCGGTCAACCTCTATGCTTGTTTGGAAATTTTGTGGCACAAAACAATTCCCTCGTCCACAATGAAGTGGCACTTTTCCCAGTTTAGCACAAGGTTGGTTTCTTCACATCTTTTGAGCACTTGTCTCAGATTGTCAAGGAAATGCTCAAAGGAGTCACCCACTACAGAGAAGTCATCCATAAACACCTCTAGGAAATCTTCCACCATGTTCGAGAAGATTGACATCATGCACCGTTGAAAGGTAGCTGGGGCATTGCTCTTACACCCCATGTTTTTGTACGTGAAAGTATGTTGTAAGTTAATTTTAGTAAGCTCAGAAATGATATCTACTTTGAAAATATATAAAGTGATTTAAAGTTGTTACACCCCGTACTTCAGACGTCACTGTCATTATAGGATTATCTAATGTAAACTCAAAAAGGACGAAATCCTTCTATAAGGATAAGAAAGGTTTACTAAAGTCTTAAGTAAGTTAAGATGAATATGAGACTTTTTAATCATGATTTAAATGAGTTTAAAGTCATCATATGACTATATATGATTCTTAGATATGAAATATAAAGTTTGGGAAAAATCGGATTTAAGTTGCGGAAAAATCGACTAAGGATTTGCCTTGTAATGAAGCATTTTGAGCAATATATTTCATGTATTATATGAGGTCATTCTGGGACATATTATATACCAAAATGAATGTCTTGGAACCCAGTTTCCAACGGTACAAACCATTTATTCATACGACAATGGAGTAGAGAAATATGAATTTATATAGTAGGGTCGCCAAGTCACGTCGCCGCATTTCGGAAAAACTGGCAGTTTTATAGGCCAGGTTGCGACGCAATTTTCTCCCAATCTATTGAGATTTACATGGATATATTTATATGGAGTTAAAGCCCTGTCTGTCTAGTTTCCAACTCTGCAAATCGTTTGTCAATAAGATATCAGAGTAGAGACATACAAGTGTCCGAAGTGGCACTGCTCAAGCTGCCAAGCAGGCAGCTTACCCACCTGCTTGGAGAATTGAGGCGGTGGTCATATCCCCTTATATCTCGTCAAAAATACAGATGTTACTCACACCAAAACACTCTCAACATCTCCAAAACCCTCCCTAACATATCCCAAGATCCCAAGAACCAAACTCAAGGAAAATCAACTCAAATCATCATCAAAGGTGTTAAAGACTACAAGAGAGTGCTTCTATGGTGTTGTGGTGTGATTGAGGGATATTGTGGGCTAAGTTGAGATAGGGTTTCGAGTTGTAGCTACTTTCCAAGGTATGTATAACATCTTCTTGATTGTGCCGAAGGTTAATCTTGTGTTGGTTGTGTTTTTTGAGTGAAAAACCATAAGATGCACTTGAAGGAACTTGGGATATGGTTGTCTTTTTGGTTGGACTATTATGTGGCTAATTATATGGTTTGTGGTGGCTGGAAATTGTGATAAATAATTTGATAATGTTGTGTCTGCTTCTGTTAAGTTTTTTAGGTGTTAATTAAGTTGATTGAAGCAGAAAAGATGAAGAACAAGTGATTGACGATAAAAATTAAGGTACTTGACGTATTGGGCTGTTTTGGAAGGCATTTTGTGGATGTTTTAACCTAGAAATAATACGGTACATATAAGTATGATGTTCTAAAGGTAGTAAACAAATTTATGGAATAAGAGTTGGATTCAATTCATATCTATTATGAGTAAAAATGAGCTTGCCGCTCAATATGATTGTTAAGTTAAACGGAGAAACTCATATTGGATTATATTGTTCTTGTTACTATGGTGGGTTATAGTTGTCGTTGTTGGGATGTTGATGACCCTTAGTGGTCTTTGGGATGTATTAAAAATAGGGGAGTTGCTGCCCGATTTTCCTTAAGCCATACGACTAGCCAAATATGATGGTACGACATTATATGTTAACGGCAATATCATTTCACTTGTTGTAGATGCAAGACGTTGTGTCGAGCTTGGTTGAGTAATAAGGAAGATATCATACAGGTATGTTAAGGCTATCCCTTCTTTCCTTTTGGCATGATCCATATGATACAACGAAACGAGCAAGCATGTAAGCTTCACAAATGATTCTATTCTTAGAAGTACTAGGGTTACCTATGTTCTTGATTTCCCATATGTCCTACTATCATATCGTCTGTTCATGGGTCTCATGACATTTTAAGAGATCTTATTGACTTACTTCATTATGCATTGCATTCATTAATAAATTACATTGACCCATGACCAGATGGCGTTATATACGCATATATATGTATATTATATGTATATGGGATATGGGAAAAGGCTATGGCATTATATACGCACCACCACCTGATCAGTTGGTATACGTTGATGATTTTGCCCACAGAGGCCGAGATGATATGATGGGATGCCCTCAGAGGCTTGATGATGTTATTATGCATGATATGACATTTACATGCACATGAATGACATTATAAATGTTTTATGATTCACAGAGCTACTCTGACTTACAGGTTGAGTAATTACTCCATATTTCTTTCATGTCTTTTATATATTACTTTTCATTTCTTACATACTCGGTACATTATTTGTACTGACATCCCTTTTGCCGGGGACACTGCGTTTTATGCCCGCAGGTCCTGAAAGACAGGTTGACAGTCCTCCTAGTAGGCTCAGCTCAGTGAAAGGTGTTGGTGCACTCCACTTGCCCCGGAGTTGCCTATTTGATCAGTATGATTTGGACATGTACTGACTGGTACGGCGGGGCCCTATCCGACCTTTATGATATTTATGTACTCTTAGAGTCTTGTAGATAGATGTCAGGTATATAGATACTTTTATGGCCCTGTCGGCCTATGTTTTTGGTTTACAAATGAGTCAGCCTTATAGGCCCGTATGTCACATGTATAAGTTTCTATATCATGTTGGGTTGTCCTATGTCTAGTATTCCCTTATGTTTTATTCTGATTATCTCATGATGGCCCTTTTATCCCATTTACTAATGATAGTACGATAAGAAAGATATGTTACGTTGGTACTCGGTTGAGTAAGGTACCGGGTGCCCATCGTGGCCCTTCGGTTTGGGTCGTGATAATTGCATAGCCCAAATGGCGTACGGCTAAAGGCAAAGGTCCCATACGGGCATGTGAATGTTGTTTTCTCTTGTTCTTCTAAGGTTATGTTGATTTGGTTATAGCCAGAACACCAATCCAAGAAGTAATAGAATGACCTTAACGCTAGTCGATCAAGAATTTGATCAATAAAAGGCATAGGAAAATGGTATTTGCAAGTAGCACTGTTTAGCTTCCGCTAGTCCATGCAAACTCTCCACCCAGAAACTGTTCTCGTCGCGATGAGCTCATTTTTGTAATTTTGAATCACAGTCATGCCTCCTTTCTTTGGTGCACATTGCACCGGACTCACCCAAGAACTATCGGCAATGGGGTAGACCACCCCGGCATCTAACCATTTGATGATTTCATTCTTTACCACCTCTTGTATGGAAGGGTTTAACCTTCTTTGATGCTCCACGCTTGGTTTGCTCTCTTGCTCCAATCGTATCTTGTGCTCAAAAATTCCGGCGGGAATCACTCGGATGTCCGCTATTGTCCACTGATGAGTGGTGATTTTACCATTTATTCTAGTCTCTTTTTTTTGGCTTTGTGTCCTTTAATTGTAAAATGAGGTGATTTATGGTGTGCATTGTAAGATTTTTAGGTAAATTATGCCATGAAGAGATTTGAAGTCAATTGAAGCGGAATTGAGCAAAAAGAGTAAGAAAAGTGCAAAATCCTTCAGTTACTCCGCACCTGCGGAACACTGTACACATCGCGATATCGCATCTGCGAGGGGAGAGGCCGCATCTACAAAAATTGGCTACCAGGCACGGGGACCGCATCTACGATCAATTATCCGCGCTTGCGGAGCTCGCATCTGTGAGTATAGGTTTGCATCTGCGGAGAAGGGAATTCTACATAGGCTTCGCACCTGCGATTGGATGTCCGCTTTTGCGGAGCTTCAGCTCTGGGTAATTTTGGCAAATCAAATTTTCTCCATTCCAAACCCACAAATACACGACCTAGCCTATTGGAAACAGATATTTGGAAAATATTTTGCTTATTTTTAGTCCTTAGACTAGAGAATAACAAGTTTTGGAAGCTAGGGTTCTTGCACACACACTTTGGTCTTGAAAATTTGAAGTGTTTGGTTGAGAATCTCTTACCCATTTATGTTCATTTCTTCATTTCCTTGCTTTGTATTGTATATATAAGTGTGTATTCTCCCTAAAACTTGAATCTTGTTTATGGGAATATTCATATTTACAGTGTGGATTAAATATCTTGTTGTGCTTATATATTGAACGATTTTCATATATTATGAAGTGAGTTATTGTTACTTTAATTATTCTTGTTCTTTAATGTTTTCAAAGGGATTAGATAACCCTAGGACTCTCCCATTTACTTCGAATTAATTTTGGGAAAGATAATTTGGGTTGGCGAAGATTAATTAACAAGAACTTGAGGCTTAAACCCTCACTTTATAGATTCTACCTAGGCATAGGATTGAATTACTTGTAGCCATAATCAGGTGTGCTTAATCTCTTAATTGTCTTAGGGATAATTAATTAGGAAGTCTTGTTAGTCTTCGGAATAAGCTAATACAGAATTATTACCCGAGGCTAATTAACATAAACTCGCTCATATTTATAAAATCGTGAAATACATTGGATCGTTACTTGAGTGTAACTCCCGTGCATCCATACTTGTAGCCATTGATCATTTTACTTGCTTTCTAGGTTAGTTTACATTTTCGCATTTAGATATAAATATTTTCTCAAAACCATTCTAGTGTTTGGCATTGCATAACAAGTGATAATTTTCTTACACGCCTAATCGCCTACATATTGTTCTCTGTGGGATTCGACCCCGACTCATAGTTGGGTAAATTATATTGCATGCGACTGTGTCCATTTACTTTTTAGTAGTGGATTTGGACGTCATCAAAATTGGCGCTGTTGCTGGGGAACAAGTTGGCGTATTTAGGTTGTTTGAGTAATAAGCGTAAGTGCTATGGTCCAAACTTGTAAAAATTTGTGTAATTAATTTTTCTTACCTTGGTTTATTTTCTTGTTTGTTTCTTGTTTATTTTCTTAGTTTTGAAAAATGGCATCATATAATGAAAATTGGTCGGATGGTAGTTGTTCATACTTTGATGACCCTTGTCCTTATATTGGAGGACCACACTCGTGGCAAAATTGTTTAAATTCTCCCAGCGCGGATTGTGCGCACAATCTCAAACCCATGAGTGGAGTATTTGTGATAAGTGTGGTTGTCAAAATGGTCATTGGGATTATTGTTCTTATTTGTCCTTCCCGCCCACCGCTATGATGATTCTACTTTTTGTGATGAGAAGAATAGGGATATGGAAGTGGAAGAAATTGAGCATGGTCAAAATGGAGAGTTCAAGCTCATGTTAGAATGCCTACTTGAAGGAGGAAACAAAGAGCAACATGCCTTGGAGGAGCTTTTAGAAAATAGTCTCCAAAATGATTTGGCGCTTGAAAGGTTGAACTTACAAATGGGAGAAATGCTTGAAGCTTTAGAGTTCCAAAAATCCTCGGAAGTGAGTGATATCCTAGAACCTTCCTTAGAGGTTGAAGTCGAAAATCCTTCTTTGGCACTTGATCAAAACCAAGAAGAACTCTCAAATGCTAAAAATGAGAGGATGATTCTCATGTTGGAGGCCATTCATGAAAATGAGGAGAAGCAAAGCTTGGCACTCGAGTTCTTAAAACAAGCACTACATCAAAATGATGAGACTATCCTCACTTTTGAAGATCAAATGAAATCATTGATCGAGGCTCATTATGCCTATCAATTTAAAAGTGTGGAATGAGGTCAAGAAGAGTCCAACTCCGAGGAAGAAAGTGAGCTCGACTTTGAGGAATCAAGAATTGAACATCCGCCAACTGACTCCATGCTTGTTAGTGATGCCGAGAAAAATATGAAATTAGAGTCAATCGATGTAATTGAAAATATAGTTGAGATTGACTCTAGTCCGGGGGAAAAAAAGGATGTGAAAATCCGGGAAAAATTGCAATTTGAAGGCTTGAGGTCGCAGTCCAAGCATTTTTTCAACTTTGGAATTGCATGGTGATATGGGAATTGAGCCGTGCGAATCCATATGGAAGTGCAAAGAATAAAAACAAGAGCCATACATTTTGAAATTTGCATATTCAAGAAGGCAAAATGACATTCCTCACAAGAAAGCTAAGAAATGCAAAATGAAGAAATTAAAGTTTGGCTTGATCATCAACTTACCACCCCCACCGCTCGTGGTCACAAGTTTGATTCCAAGTTGGGTGCCCAGTTCATATCATCCAAGTGGCGAGAAAAGTGATAAAGTTGATTTGCATCGTGCCGCGACGTTAAATGCGGCGCTTGGTGGGAGGCGACCCATCGTTTTCAAAAAATTTAGTGGTTTTTGAATTTTTTTATAATAGCTTAGAATATTAGTTTTGACTAAGTTGCCAAGTTTTTCAGATTTTTTGGAGTTGAATTAAGGAGTTTGAGGTGTTGGAACAAGCCAAAGCAGTGGCTGCCCAGAATTGGCCTGCTGAACCCTAGTGCAACCGCACCTGCGGACAAGGCGTGCTTCCGCAAAAGCGAGGAAAGAAAGCACAGATGCACAAAGCTCGCAGGTGAGATAGTTTTAGCGCAGAAGCGCTTCACTTCTCGCAGGTGCGTAAATTGGGAAAATTAAATATGCCTGCCCATATTTCATCAGGTTAGTCTAATTTATCCCCAAAATTAAAATAACTCTCATCTCTCATCTCTCACACAAAGCAATCACTGCATCAAACTGCTCACACACGAGTTTCCACACAAGACAACACAAGTACCTCTCATCTACTCCTCTCTTCTACTTCTCTTTTCTTCTTCTTCTTCATCTTCCTCATTTCTGAGTTCCCATGGCCGTTTCCCCTGATTCCCCATTTTCCTCTAATTAATGTTGATATTAGGGTGAGTAAATTGGTTGAGAGTAGATTTGTGTGTGCTGCTAATTATGAAGAACAAATTTTTGGGAAGTCTAAGTACCAAATTAGGTTGAAAAAGCATAGCATTATCTCTGTCCGTAATATGTTCGACAAATTGTTCGAAAGAAATATAGTTGCTAAGTGCGTTGAAATCATGTTAATCAAGTCATAAAAACTTATATTGCACTAATTTAGAAGCTTTGAGATAAATTTGGTGCCAAAATCATGTTTAAGAAGTGAAAAGAGTCGAAAATTTCTGGTTTTTGGAACCCCTGATGAACACCGCAGAAGAGGAATAGTGTCGTAGATGCGGCCTCGCACCTGTGATACCTTCTTCGCAGGTGTGACTTCTGGTAAGCTGGGAAATTCCGCATAAGCGATCTGGGTCTCGCAGATGCGCAACTGCACCTGCGACAAAACTTTCGCAGGTGCAAAAATTGGGCAGATTTTACAATTCCAGTAGCTTTGCATCTAAAGCTTTCGGGGCCCATTCGACTTGATTCTTTGGCCTAATTGTATTTTTTTGAATTGCTTAACATGATTCTAATTCCCGACTAACATGATTTTGATTTTTTGAAGGTACTTTGAGCTTAAAATTGACCGAACACGAATGAAAATGCCTCGCTGGATCACAAAATTGAAGAAGTGACTGAGGATTCGAACTATGATGCTAACAGATTCATATCTTCCTCGTGCCAAGCCCGGTATTATGATGATCTCCTCACGAAGAAGCTCAAACTTCAGAAAGGAATTGTCAACGACAAAGTGGCTGAACTCCTTCCAAATTTCCATGGCCGTCTAGTTTCAAGCGGTTGGACCTGCTTCATCCCCACTCCATGCCAAGCCAATGAGGAATGGGTTAGAGAGTTTTACGCCAATTTAAGGCGTACACATTTCCAAAACCATGAAATTACAATAAGGAGAAAGATTGTGAAATTCGAAGTTGAAGAGATAAATGATGTTTATGGGCTCCCTAATAATCCGCTCGAGCCAATGCAAGAAAAAGATACATGCGACAATGGTGATTGGCTAGTCGCCAAGCTTTGTCCTCCAGGTCATAGAGTGAATTTGGCTACAAAGAAAAAAGGCATCAAATATGGTGACTTCACAGCCAAAGCAAAAATGTGGTTGTATATCATTGCAAGTAAAGTGTCTCCTTGTGGGAATGTGTATGATGTCCCATATACCGGGGCCTTGATAATTGCTTGCATCCTTGATGGCACTCCTATGAATTTCGGTCACTACATTGTTCGGGAGCTGAAGGAGTATGTGCTTCAAGGTGGCACGTCATTGATATTTCCAATCATTCATTACAAAATTGTGCCAGCGTGCACAGGTTGAGAAATGGGATGGAGATCCTTTGACACCGGTAAACAAGCCCCTTCACCCATTGAGAGTGACAGGAGCAGGCAATATGCTAAAGAGCAAGAAGAGGAAAGTGGAGATTACAGCAGTTGAGGGGTCCTCCTCACAAGCTGCTCAGGCCGAGGGACCATTTGGGATGCTAAATTCCTAGCTTGCTTCCAATTGTGACTTAGTGTCACAGCTCCCTAGTGGGCCCTCACACTCCCAACCTATGCCCAAGTACTTTACCAGGGAAGAAAGGAAGACCTACCTGGACAGCTAGAAGAAGCAAGCAGAGTCGCATGAGAATTTGGCAGCATCTGTTGGCAGGCTCGAGGCAGCCTATGGCAACATGGCCAAGGCATATGTAGAGCTTCAAGCGGACTTCAAAAAGGAGAAAGAGAGAAATAAGAAAAAGACCAAGTTTATGATAACGATGTGGAGAGTCATCAAGGCAATCTTCAAATGGGTGCAGCCGAACAAGAAGATACCAGTTGAGGACGACGATGATAGCGAAGAGTGTATACGGCCAAATTGGAGGGCCCGATTTCCCGTCATTAAAGAATTTCGGTAGATTGCCTCGAAGCCTCGAAGCTGCAAAGATGCACTAGAGTCTTCTTCCTCGGGGCCCGTCGACATCCGGCCTTGAGAGGATGACGGTCGGGGCTGAAGCAAAATTGGGAGTTCCCAAGACGCGGCTAAGCATGTCACCCCGACAACGCACCTGGACCAATTCCAGCAGATGCAGGTTCGCAAGACGCACAGCAGGTCGACGAAACCTCACACGCCGACAGAAGCGTACAGTAAGACGACCAACAAGAAGCCCAAAAAACCCCAGCTCGGGAATAATAGGAAGTTAGCCTTCATGTTATTTTTGAATTGTTGCAGGCACAACAGCTGGCTATCGCTCAGCTACAAAAACACCCGAAAACTCCCAGCACCGTAGCATCAGGGACAACTCCCCCGGCCGAACAGGCACCAGAGAGATTAAGCAATAATGGTTCGATAGCCGACCCTGCTATCGTAAAAATGCGCGAGGATATTACCATAAGGATCGAGTCGGGCGAGAAGATGATAGATGCCAACGACAAAAAGGTCGAAACTTACAACTCCAGGGTCGACCAAATCTCGGGCGCGCCCCCGGTCCTGAAAGGCGTAGATTCGAGAAAGTTCGTGCAGCGGCCGTTCTCGGAGGAAGCTGCTCCGAAACCCATCCCAAAAATATTCAGAATGCCAGAACTCCCGAAATACAACGGGATCTCAGACCCGAACGAGCATGTTACCGCCTACACGTGCGTAGTAAAGGGCAACGACATAAAAGACGACGAGATCGAGTCTGTCTTACTGAAGAAGTTCGGGGAAACGCTCTCAAAAGGGGCCATGATGTGGTACCATAATCTAGCTCCCAACTCCATAGACTCATTCCCCATGCTGGCAGACTCCTTCATAAAGGCACACGCCGGTGCCATCAAAGTAGCAACGAGGAAATCTGACGTATTTAAGATCCGGCAAAGGGAGAACGAAATGCTGCGAGAGTTCGTGTCTCGCTTTCAAACGGAACAAATGGAACTACCCCCGATCTCCGACGACTAGGCGGTACAGGCCTTCGCTCAAGGCCTAAACAAGCGGAGTTCAGTGGCCTTGCGGCAGCTGAAAGAAAATCGGATCGAGTATCCTTCCATAACCTGGTCGGATGTCCATAACCGATACCAGTCAAAGATCAGGGTCAAGGATGATTAATTGGGGGCCCCTTTGGGCTCAGTATACCCGAACAGGCTCTTAGCAAAGGAGTCAAAGCCAAAAAAGGAAAGGTATCGGCCATATACCGAGGACAGGAGAAACTCCCCGAGACGCAACCCGTCTCGCAACGACCAACTAATCAACCGAGGGCAGAATCCCCGAGGATTCATTAGTAGAACCGGATTCAACAGAAGCATGGGGCCAACAGGGGCACCACGCCTATCAGAATACAGCTTCAACGTTAATGTTCCAGACATCGTGTTCGCCATCGATAAAATCAAGGATACCAGATGGCCCGGGCCTGTACAATCGGATCCTTCCCAAAGGAATCATAACCTGGTATGCGAATTCCACAACACGCATGGCCACAGGATCGAGGATTGTCACCAGGTACGAGAGGAGGTGGCCAGGTTACTCAGCAGAGGTCATCTCAAAGAATTCTTGAGTGACCGAGCCAAAAACCAGTTCTGAGAAAGAGAGGCGGCCAAGAAGGATGAAGCAAACGAGCCACGACATATTATCCACATAATATTAGGGGGCGTCGATGCTCCTCAGGAACCCGTGATAAGAAGGACGAAAATATCCATCACCAGAGAAAAGCGAACTCGGGGAAATGTACTCGAAGATGCCCTCACATTTAGCGAGGAGGACGCCAAGACCCTGTCCCAACCTCATAACGACGCACTGGTAATCTCTTTCCTCGTAAATACATTTCAAATAAAATGTGTACTCGTGGATCCAGGTAGCTCAGCCAACATTATCAGGTCGAAGGTAATAGAGCAGCTTGGACTGCTAAACCAAATCGTGCCCGCCACTCGAGTCCTCAACGGATTCAACATGGCAAGCGAGACAACAAAAGGAGAGATCACTCTCCCGGTCAGCATGGCTGGCACGACCCAAAATGTCAAATTCCATGTCATCGAAGGTGACATGAGGTACAACGCCCTGTTCGGAGGACCGTGGATACACTGCATGAGAGCGGTACGGTCCACCCTCCACCAGATTATGAAATTTCCAACAAAAGACGGGATTAAAGCCGTCCACGTGGAGCAGCACGCTGCAAGGGAAATGTTTGCGGAGCACGACATGACACCGGAGCCAATATCTCCACTCTCCAGAAAGCCTAAGGATAATCAAACTACATCTTTGGCTAAGACTGATTGAACACAGCGGAGGACCGTACCGAGTCCTCACCACAAAATACGGAGGCGTACCAGACCTCGGAACATCGTTAAACACGTCCACGATAAGGTATAACCATCTCCCTTTTCGATTTATATTTTATACTAATCCTTTATACATGCACTCGATCAAAGCGGTCAAAAACGCACGCCCAACCCGAAGACCCTAAGGTTTTAAAGGAATCTATTGCACTCTTTTCCTTCGACCGAGCTTTTGTCCCGAAGAGGGTTTTGCCGGCAAGGTTTTTAACGAGGAAACACCTATATGCTGCCTAAGGGGAATCCAACAAGTCTTCAAGGCTTCTTTTTGCTATCAATCATGAACGCCGAAGGACATCCTTTCAGAAGATCATCCGCTCATAAGAACCAAGAAATGCCAAACAAGGTCCTAATGAGGAAATGATGTACCGGACCAAACGGTCGAATGAACCGTGTCCGCACAACCGCGCCCCGATGGCGGAGGCACATGTACTAGTGTCAAATAATCAAAGAATACTTTTTTCCAACATGACTCATGCTCCAAGAAAAACCCAGCATTTTCGCCAGAACGATTCCTCCATCAGAAAATGTCCCGAATACTCGGAGACTGGCATCGATAGTTCGGCACCCGCATGACCTCAGGGTCGAAACTCCTGTCTAAATATGCCCTCAACGAGGCAGCACGAAGATCATTAACTATCTCCAAAAAGAAAGCGTCTCGAATACTCGGAGACTGGCGCCAAAGAGCTCCGCATACGCACGACCCCAGGGTCAGAATCTCCAAAGTTGTAAGCCCTCAATGAGGCAATCCCGGGCTCACGAGTAACGGATCTCAAGCCAAAACGAACTCAATGACTCGGAGACTATCGCCAATCGCCATTTAGCAAAAAATTCGAGGCCATAAGACCCCGAGCGGGCAGACTCGGTGTTGTAAAACTTGCACAAAGCAACAAGACAAACAGTAAGACCTCAAAAGGCATGACGGTTTTGTAAGACCTTACTACAGGCATAAAATCGATCTCGAAGTTCAGGCTATATATCGAATTTGTAAGACCCCTAAAAAGGCATACCCTCGATATAGACGCCTAAACTACCATACTCGGGACCAAAAAATGGCTCCGGCCAAACATAAATGACTATGTCATACGGCTGCACCAGCCAAATTAACGTGACTCAGAGACGCTCGACCGTCGCTACAGGCCATTACTTCGAATCTACTTCGAAAAGAACCGGTTAAATAGGCTACCCTCAACAGGAAAAAGAGCTTCGACCATGTCAGCTCCAAATCGTAAGGCTTCGAGCTACTCAGCCTACGAGCCAAACCTTACGAGGTGCTCGAACATTGCCGCAAATGACTGGAAATCGAGGTTCTTCCTGAACCGACGATAGGTCAGGCAAAATCATTGCAAAAGTCCTTAACGAGAGGAAAATAAAGCCTACATATGCCAAGGGCAAAGCGTAAGAGCCACTGTCGCCAGCCTAACGAGCCTCAGGGCTACACATATGCCTAAGGGCAAAGCGTAAAAGCCATTGTCGCCAGCCTAACGAACCTCAGGGCCACACATATGCCTAAGGGCAAAGCGTAAGAGCCATTGTCACCAGCCTAACGAGCCTCAGGGCCACACACACACGCCAAAGGGCGAAGCGTAAGAGCCATTGTCGCCAGCTTACATAAAAGATCACTTCGATCGAAGGTGTAAGAGCCATTGTCGCCCGCCCAATACAAACGTAAAACTTGAGAGATATGTGAGCTCAAGTCGAGACCCGACTCGGAGACTGGATCCAAGAGAGTTAAAACGTAAAGGCCACCGGCCCATGCAAACATAAAAAGCTTGAGGGATATATGAGCTCGAGTCGAAACCCGACTCGGAGACTCTACCCGAAATAATTGAACAATGTATAAGTGCTCAAATGCCTGCTTACTCCAAAGGTCGCACCGACCAGGCGCGTAAGAGCCCCCGGGCCTACCTAATGAGCCCCAGGACCGTATCACGAATCTAAGGATTCTCAATAAACCAGTCCACCTAGCCGTGAGCGGAAAAAAATCAGGTACATACGCGGAAGAATACAGTCTCCATCTACAAAAATACTCTAAAAAGGTACTACATACGGGATGGCAAGGTCTACGCCCCGCCCCCGAGAGCTACGGCCTATCAGCCTCATCTTCACTCTCCTCGGCATCCGACAGGAGTAACCGAGCATCGCGCTCGTTCGCCCTCGCTCGCGCCAACTCTTTCGAGAGAATAAAACCTCTGACACTGATTTTCTCGAGAACCTTTCTCCGAGACATGCGACGCGCATATTCTTCTATCTTCTCTCCACGACCAAGGACCCTCTTCAACTCGGCTTGGGCATCTGATCGAGGCCAACCCTGTACTACTATAAAGTAGTAAGAGTGGTCGAAGCAGCTTTTACCCGAGAAGGTCGGGATCGATTTCCACAAGGAGCTAGAGATTGGAATTGAGTTTCTATCTAAATTGGAGTTGCGTAATTGTTCCTAATTACACTTCTAAACATTTTTGGTTTTTATATTACTTCTAAATTTATACTACTAAGATGCTAAATTAAGCTAAGTTAAGCTAAGAGAATACTATTGAAGGTTGTCTAAATAGCTAAAAGGCACTAGGAAGTGACTTTCTCCTAGGTGGATACTTGACGGGTTCTCATGTCTAAGGCTAGGTTGTCATATTTGGGGATTACGATATAACCATTGCACGATTCTACTCACTCTATACCTCTCAGTAGCTCGAGTGATTTTTCCCTAATTGACTTTCTCAAGATCAATTGGGTATGACCAATTGTGCAAGCAATTGAGGTTCAAGTCGGGTATTACGATCTCTCGGTTTAACCCTTTAATTGGGGCTATCAATTCTCTTGAGTACGCCCTAATTCCTTGTTGGACTAATTTTATAGACTTAGGCTCTCTTTCTCAAGAGAGTCGAAGTCAACTAAGCATAAACTAGTGTTTGCAACCACTAATTCCACAATAAGACCATAAATTAGTCCAAATATCAAACACCCATAGACATTCAAACCTTAAAACACAAGACACATCAATTACCCATACTAGGGTTGAGCCACAACCCTAGCTCATGGGTCTAGCTACTCATGATAATAGAGGAAAACAAAGAAATAGATGAAGAGAAACCCATAATATTAGATTACTAACTAAAACTTGAAGATTCAATGATAAAACTATTGTAAAATTACTCAAAATGGTAAAAGAACACTATTCACGAGTGCAGCTCAGCTTCAAAATCTAACTAATGACCTAAAAATGGGAAATGAAACTATTTATACTAGGCCGAAAATTCTAGACAAAAATACCCATGCGGGGCTAGTGCGGACCGCACAAAATCGAGTGCGGCCGCACTAAGGCTCTTGGCTGAAATTCCTGCTCTCTGAACTTGTCCACCGCGGGCCACACAAAATGCACCGCGGCCGCGGTGGCTTCTGTTGCGCTCCGCACAAAATATACCGCGGACCGCATTGGAAATTTTCCTATAACTTGGAAACTCTCTGAACTTGAGCTTTGCGGACCGCACAAAAATGAGTGCGGCCGCAATGAAGTCAGTACGGACCGTACAGAATGGAGTGCGGCCGCATTACTTGGCTGCCTAAGATGAACACTCTCTGAACCTCTTCTTTGCGGACCGCACATAATGGAGTGCGGCCGCATTGCTTTGCTGCCTGAGGTGAGTGCTCTCTGAACTTCTTCTTTGCGGACCGCACGGAATGGAGTGTGGCCACATTGGTCCTGTAACACTGAGCTTGGACTTGTTCTTGGTACCTGTGCATGTTTCACTCCTTTTTGAGCTGGTTTTGACGAATTTTCACCTTGTTGATCAAACCTTGCAATCAAGTACAACACGTAAGCCTTTGGGACTATTTTGTACATATTTCTAATCAAAACTCAAGTAAGACGGAGTGTAAAATGCATCATAATCCCTAGTTATCAACTCCCCCAAACTTAAGCTTTTGCTTGTCCTCAAGCAAACAAAATAAGACCCACCCCTTAAGAATTTATCCAAGATAATTCAGCTGACCTAAAGTGACCTCAACTAGCCTCAATTGGGACTAACAATTGCCCTCAATTCAAATGAATCATTAACAACATTCACTCTTTTAAACACCATGGATCAAGTGCGACACAAGAGCATCAAGAGTTGACTCAACACATCAAAGAAACTCTTTTTATTACTTTGGTCAAATTGGAACCCAAACTCACACATCCTCGACTCTCCCTAAGCAAACCTCACTTTTAGGATAGTAGCACTCAGAACGAGGTTAATGGAAATACACTCATCTCTTTCAAGGAAAAGTCACAAGTCCGGCACTAGGTACCATATGCTTGCCCCTTATGTGAGTCACCACTAATGTAAGCTTCATTCAACTCAAGATCATATATGTCTTTTGTGGAGACATAATGAAGGCTTTTGGTTTAGGGTAGGAAATGTTTGGTCTAAGTAGGTTCCATCTTCCCTTTAGCACTTCTTTTGCTTCATTTTTGGCACACATTCACTTGACTTTTTAAGTCATTTCACTTCTTTCCAAGGGTTTAGAGAGACACACTGTCACTCTTTCTTGTTCATTTCAAATCTTTTCTCCTTTCTAAACGTTCCACACCTTTCATTCTTTGCTTTTATTGAATCCCTTCATTCTTTTCAACATTGAACATTCTTTTTGTCTTTTTTTTATTTTCTTTCTTTTTCATTGCCTTTCCTTTTCTTCATTTTGTACCTTTTACCAAATTGTTTCAATCCTCGTCTCTCCCCCCAAACTTATACTTTTTCCATGTGCTAAGAAAGATCGGGTGCCAAGAGAGGGTATCTTTAGAACGGGTAAAGGCTTGTAGCATGGTTCTTGAAAGAAAAAAGGTCTAAGGCTCAAAAGGGCTGACTAGGGATTTTATTATTGGTAGGCTATGGAAGTGATCAAGATATCATTCGGGTCAAGGAGAGCCTATAATCACATATCAAGTCAAATTACACTTAGAATTTTGCCTAGACAGACATTCAGGGCAAGTTCTAGACCAATGGCTCGTGACTTGGACTCGCAATTCAAATTCTCACCACACAAGCTTTGGGATTGCTAAAGACACGGAGTCGGGGGCCCACAACAACCTTAGATAAGATTTGAGCAACACAATGGTCCCGAAAAACCACTTGATGACTATCGGCCAACACAAGAGTCTCAAGGTCACAACTTTCACCATCCTACACACAACGATTTGTTTTTGACCATGGGATCAAAGACAAATGTGTTAGGCCCAAGTGAAGCTTTGCTTGAGGCACCCTTACCAACTAACTACTAAAAAGAAAAAAGAAAAATAGACTCAAACCCTTAAGAAGGTTGTCATGCCATCCATCATCGGGAAGAGCCACCCGGTTCACACAAATTCCACCTTTGGAAAGAACCGTGGCATTAAGAAAACCAAAGGCTTATTGCAAAAGCTCAAAACAAGAAGCTACGAACATAAAATAAGAAGCTAAGAAAGGAAAAATGCGGAAAGTAAAATGAATATGTACAAGAGGGAATTTATACAAATATACAATCGGGAGGATGAATATATACATAAGAAGGTAACTTTATATACAGACCCAGAGTAAAAAGTACGAAAGGTGCAATGAAATGCTAAAATTATACACATACCAAAGATAAAAAAAATAAAGAAAGCATAAAATATTGTCATATGTAAAGTCATCCAAATATCCAAATAGGGATACCCCCTCAAATGAAAGCTGGCATTGTCCTCAATTCCAACTAACCAAAATAAGCACAAAAATAGAGAAGAGAGGAAAAAGAAACTCCCTATGGTTCCGCTGTCTGCATGGGATCTTGAGTTTGGGTCCCTGGGTTCTCTGTCTGCTCGGGAGCCTGTGACTAGCTCCTTGTGACCTGTGGCTCTGCTGGGACCTGGGCCTGGACCTGAACTAAGTCCTGGGCTGAATCCTGGGGCTGGCTGGAGGAATCTCCCTGTGAGTCCTCCAACTGTATGACTGCATCATCTGAACGGGGAATCACCCTCCTCCTCTTGGGAGGCCTCTCTAACTCCTGCTCTGGCTGGGGCTGGGCTGCTGGTGCTGGGTCATGCAATGACAAATCTAAAGGCAGGTGATCCGCTTTCAGCCTATCAACCTCTACCCTGAGCTTCTTCACCGACTCTTTTGAAGCCCGAGTCTTTCTCATTTTCTTCGCCTCCCTAGCAAGCTCCTTTAGTGCTTTTCCATGTGAATCAATAGCCTCTGTGATCAATTTCTGGTTATCTAGGATCTTGTTCTGGTTGTCCAGAAGCTCCTTGAGAGTGTCCTCAATGGACTGTGGGACCTGTGGAGGAGGAGGTGCGGACTGAGCTGCCACCATAGTAGATAATAAAGACAGCTTAGAAGTAGTTGTCTGCATCCAGTTGTTGATGCTGGCGAGGGCCTAACTAAGACGGTGGGCAGTCAATGGGTAAGCCGAGGTGGAGGGTATCTCTAGAACTATAGAAGTAGATAGACCTGGGGCCATGTCTGCTGAGGTGGAAGGAGGCTGAGTAGGAGCCACTACTACTACTGGCTCTTCAGACTGGCCAGTTGAAGTAGTGGCTTTGCCTTTGTAGTGCTTTCCTTTAGGGTTGTCATCACCCTGCAGGCTGTACCAGGAGAACGGTGCCTTTGCTTTCACTTTCACATCGAATTTCTACTTTTCTACCTCTAAGTCCTTCAGGTACATGGTCAAGAAGTTGGGGAAGGGATAATTTCTATCACCTTCGTTCACCACCCGTGTAATAACCCGAGACATCACATTCCTGACGTTAATCGGGTACCCCGCCATGATCGATGCTACCAATATAGCCCGGTGAAGAGGGAGTGAGCTATCGTGGGTGGTGGGGTCTAGCCTACCGCATACAAATGTCTCCCACCCTTTAGCCTCAAAGTTCAAAGTTCTCCTCAAGATCTTCACTCCCGCAGTTAACCAATCGGGGGTGGTACCTAGGATTGCCAAGTACTCCACCAACCAAGGACGAGCTTCCTCACCCATTGCCATCTTCTCCAAATATAATGATTCGTCCTCCTCATTGAAGCCCAAGTAGTCATTTTTTGCTTTTCCATCAAATAGTACATTTAAATTCCACACCTTGGTCACTTTGGTGCCCTTTTTTATGTGGGCAACATTAGTGTAGAACTCCTTGACCAGGTGCTCGTTTACATCCTCACAGTTGCTTATGAAGTACTCCCAGCCCACACTCTCTCTGAACTGTCTTCTCACATTGGGGTTGTGAGGCAGGAGGTCTCTATCAACGAAACTTCGTTCAAGAATCAATTTCCTCTCAGGCCACCATTCTCTAAACTTATGGTAGGCCACCTCACTCACGAACGAGTCTTGCCATGCTTCCGGGTTCCATGTTCTCTCTACTCCTCCCACTTGGGGCTCACCCCCTCCTCCTTCTCCTTCTTTTGCTATTGGACCCTCACCAGAGAGTGAAGCTGTAGGAGAGGTGGAGTATTCTTTGTCACTGCTTGCAGTTGAGCCCTCAAACGACTCAAAAGATACATGCACTGATGCTCGGGAAGTAGGAGATCCCTGAGGAGTAGGCTCATCTGTCAGTCTAAACCTCTCCAGGAAGTCATCTATGTACTCCGGGACGGAGTCAGAATCAGACACCTCCCGGGAAGGCTCATACTCACTTCTCGATGAATGGGAAGCAGCTCTATCAGCAGCCCGAATTGCCCTTCTTGTTGCTTTTATTGCTTCCCGAACTTGGGGGATCAACTTTATCTTTCCACGTCCCCTCCCCCGGGAGGACTCTCCTCGTCCTGGTTGTTTACACCTTTGCCTCGTGATCTCACCATTGTCTGCAAGCAACATTCAGTTATGCTTTGTTAGTATTAATCGAATCAATGAAATGCAAAGTTGTAGGAAAATTATTGCAGACAGTAAAAAACTGCAGAGGGCAGACCGCACAAAAATGAATTGCGGTCCACACAGAGGTGGGGTTCAGACTACCCACTCTCTGAATCTATGCACCGCGGACCGCACAAAATGCAATGCAATCTGCATTGAGGCACCGCGGACTGCACAAAATCCTTTGCGGTTGCGGTCCTCAAGGTTCACTTTCAGAAGTTATTTCACCACGGTCCACACAAAATGGCATTTCGGACCACACAAAAGAACCGCAGACCGCACAAAAAAATCCACTACAGTCCACATTGAGTGCCCAGCAGCAGCACCAACCTAGGGTTCAATGTTCTGTCCAATTTTAGTCCCAATTTTTACCTAATAATGATTCCCTAGGTGTTGCTTCAGTGTTGTATCTAATTATGCCTAATTAAAATAGGATTAACTAACCTAAACTACAAATTAAAAGAAAAATGGGAAGAAAAGAAGAAAAACTAAGAGAAAATCGAAAGTCAAAAGAAAATGGCAATATTAAACAACTACAAAGGAATTAAAGTTACCAGAAATGAGATGCACTAATGATTAATCGAAACAAATCAGTTGAGTTCGTGCAATTTTAGGGAGTGACAATGATGAACAGTGATTTTAGGGCTTTGAGAGTAAAGAGATCGAAAAGTTTAAATGGAGGGCCTCAGGTCCTATTTATAGAAAAAGGTCCTGGGCCCCAGCTCACTTACCCACCGCGGACCGCACAAAATGGCATTGTGGTCCGCATTACTCAGTAACATGAAAGCTTGAGAAGGCAACCACTGCGGACCGCACAAAATGCTCCGCGGCCGCAGTGGTCCACAACGGGCCACACAAAATGTAATGCGGCCGCGGTGGCAAACTTCAGAGAGCTAATTTTCAACATCAACCATCAGTGCGGTCTGCACTGATTTTGTGCCCCAGCATTGAGTCCTTTGCGGCCGCACAAAATGTAGTGTGGTCCGCATTGCAAACTTCAGAGAGTGATCAATTTTTCCACTTGGTCCTGCACTGCATCAACACAATCCTACAGCATCTCACAACTAGTCGGTCCAAAAATAAATCCTCTACTACAAAGAAAATCAAAGAAAAATGAAAAGAAAGACATATGGTTTGCCTCCCAAGAAGCGCCTGATTTAACGTCGCGGCACGACGCAGGTTACCATCAAATCACTTTAGATGAAGAAATGCCACCACATGGCTATCATCAATTTTTCCCAAGTAGTGCTTGACCCTGTGCCCATTAACTCTAAAAACCTCCCCATTTTTGTTCTTCAAATCAAGTGCACCAAACGGAGTCACAAACACCGCTTCAAAAGGTCCACTCCATTTTGACTTAAGCTTTCCCGGAAACAGACATAACCGAGAGTTGAACAAGAGAACCAAATCACCCACTTTGAACTCCTTGCCACGAGCATATTTATCATGAAGGTACTTCATCTTGTCCTTGTACAAGGATGAACTGGAGTAGGCATGGAATCGGAATTCGTCAAGTTCATTAGGTTGCTCCACAAGAAGATTTGCTGCCACATCCCATTCAAGATTCAGTTTCCTCAAAGCCCATATGGCCTTGTGCTCTAACTCAACCAGTAGATGGCAAACTTTCCCAAACACCAACTGGTACGGAGACATACCAATCGGAGTCTTGTAAGCAGTCCTATAAGCCCATAGAGCATCATCCAACTTCTTAGACCAATTAGTCCTATTTTCATTGACCGTTTTAGACAGAATACTCTTGATTTCCATGTTTGAGACTTCAACTTGGCCACTCGCCTGAGGATGATAGGGAGTAGAAACTTTGTGGTTGACACCATACTTTGCAAGCAAGGTGTCAAAAGCTCTATTTCAAAAGTGCGACCCCCCATCACTTATGATTGCATGAGGAGTGCCAAACCTTGTAAAAATGCTCTTTTTGAGAAACGCAACCACACTCCGAGCTTCATTGTTGGGCAAAGCCACGGCCTCGACCCACTTTGAAACATAGTCAACCGCCACTAGAATGTAGGTGTTCCCACATGAGCTTACAAATGGGACCATGAAATCAATACCCCACACATCAAAAATATCCACCTCTAGAATGGTGTTGAGAGGCATCTTATCTTTCTTCGAAATACCACCCGCTCTTTGACATTCATCACACCTCTTCACAAGATAACTTGCATCTTTATACAACGTTGGCCAGTAAAACCCACAACTAAGGACCTTCAAAGCTGTCCTCGCCCCGCCATGATGGCCACCATAGGGAGAGGAATGACATGCCTCTAAGATACTCAACTTCTCCTCCTCACGAACACACCTCCGGATCACTCCGTCGGTGCAAATCTTGAATAAGTACGGCTCATCCCAATAAAAATCCAAACTATCCCGTTTGAGCTTCTTCCTTTGGTTAGAAGAGAGCTCGCGCGGGATTATACAAGTCACAAGGTAATTAGCAACATCTGCAAACCATGGCATATCATTCATTGACACAGAAAGTAGTTGCTCATCGGGAAATGCATCATTGATCTCTAGGCCATCACACGGCCTCCCTTCCTCCTCCAAGCGGGACAAGTGGTCCGCCACTTGGTTTTCACTACCTTTCCGGTCCATAATTTCCAAATCAAACTCTTGAAGTAACACTTTGAAGTCTTTCTTCGTCATCAAATACCTAAGAGTTGCATGATCAGTGTGCACTATTACCTTGGCTCCCATGAGATATGGCCGAAAATTTTCCATTGCGAACACAATAGCCAACAACTCTTTCTCAGTTGCGGTGTAGTTCCTTTGAGCCTCATTCATTGTCTTGCTCGCGTAGTACACCGGATGAAATATTTTGTTCACTCTTTGACCCAAAACTGCCCCAACCGCAACATCACTCGCGTCACACATGAGCTCGAAAGGCAAGCTCCAGTTGGGTGCGGTAATGATAGGGGTGGTGGTCAACTTATGCTTGAGAAGTTCAAATGCTTGCATACATCCCTCATCGAACACGAACTTGGCATCCTTTTCTAGTAGCTTGCACAAAGGATTCACTACCTTCGAAAAGTCCTTGATAAATCTCTGGTAGAACCCCGCATGCCCAAGAAAACTTCTAACCCCCTTGACAGAAGTGGGGAGAGGAAGCCTTGAAATCACCTCTATTTTTGCTTTGTCCACCTCTATGCCATGCTTTGAAATTTTATGACCCAACACTATGCCCTCCTCAACCATGAAGTGGCATTTTTTCCAATTGAGCACAAGATTGGTTTCCTCACACCGGGCCAACACCCTATCAAGATTCTTCAAACATTCATCAAATGAGTCACCCACCACACTAAAGTCATCCATGAACACCTCCAAAATATCTTCCACCATATCGGTGAAAATGGCCATCATACACCGTTGGAATGTCGTCGATGCATTACACAACCCAAAAGGCATCCGAGAAAAGGCAAAGGTGCCACATGGACAAGTAAATGTGGTCTTCTGATGATCTTCCAAAGCAATCAAGATTTGGTTGTACCCAGAATATCCATCCAAAAAACAGTAGAAGGCACGCCCAGCAAGACGATCAAGCATTTGGTCAAGGAAAGGCAATGGGAAGTGATCCTTACGGGTCACCTTGTTCAGCTTGCGGTAGTCCATGCACACCCTCCATCCGGTCACTGTCCGGGTTAGAATTAGTTCATTTTGAGCATTGGTCACCACGGTCATACCACCCTTCTTCGGCACACACTGCAACGGCGAAGTCCACGAGCTGTCAGAAATAGGGTACACAACCCCGGCATCTAACCACTTGATCACCTCCTTTTTCATAACTTCTTGCATTGCCTCGTTCAACCTCCTTTGATGTTCCAAGGAGGGTTTTGCATCATCTTCAAGAATAATCTTGTGCATACAGAATATGGGGCTTATTCCCCGAATATCAGCTAAAGTCCATCCAATTGCCTTCTTCCGCTTTTTGAGCACCACCAAAGTGGCATCTACCTGCATGTTAGTAAGACAAGAGGAAAGAATAACTGGCAAAGTTGAACTAGGGCCTAAGAATTCATACCTGAGGTGTGGAGGCAATGGCTTCAACTCCAACACCGGAGGCTCCTCAATTGAAGGCTTTGTTGAGGAGTCTTTCTATTTTCAAGATCCAGAGAGAGTTTCCTAGGCTCATAAGAATAAGAGCCCATTCCATGTAAAGCATTCACGCACTCCACTTGGCCCTCATCATCATTGACATCAAGATTCAACAATACGGCCTCCAGAGGGTCCTCCACATTGATCATTGCACTAGTATCATCAATTATCACAGCCGTGACAAGATCCACAAATGAGCACACTTCGGTACAATTGGGCTGCTTCATTGACTTGCACACATGAAAGACAACTTTTTCATCACCCACCCGGAAAGTGAGTTCCCCTGCTTCCACATCAACTAAGGCCTTCCCCATAGCAAGGAAAGGTCTCCCCAATATGATCGGAACTTCATAATCTACCTCACAATCCAAGATCACAAAATCAGCTGGCAAGATAAATTTGTCCACCCGGACAAGCACATCATCAACAATACCCAATGGTCTCTTCATCGATCTATCCGCCATTTGCAATCTCATGGAAGTCGGCCTCGGTTGCCCAATACCCAAAGTCTTGAAAACTGAGTAGGGCATCAAGTTGATACTTGCCCCCAAATCACATAGAGCTTTGGCAAAGTCTGCACTCCCAATAGTGCAAGGAATGGTGAAAGCACCGGGATCCTCCAACTTCGGGGCCATTGAATGTACTATAGCACTAACTTGGTGGGTCATCTTGATAGTTTCACAGTCCATGGATCTTTTCTTCGTCACCAAATCTTTCATGAATTTAGCATAGCCAGGCATTTGCTCCAAAGCCTCCACCAAAGGCACATTAATGGATAAGCTCTTCATCATGGCAATGAACTTTTTGAACTGATTCTCATTTTTCTGCTTTGCTAGCCTCTGAGGATAAGGTGGAGGTGGCCTAGGCAAGGGTGCCTTGGCTTTTGGCACAACCGGCTCCGGCATGTCTATTACGTGTTCCCTAGACGGGTTCACGTCATTCTGTGTTTCCACCTCGGCATCTTGAATATCAATCCTCACTTCTTCATTCACATTTTCATCAATCACATTCTCAACCACCAAAGGAACTTCATCTTCTTGCAACTCAGCTTCATCACTCAAAATTTGCTTTTGTTTGGAGGCATTCACATCACCGCCTCGTCCACTCCTTGTAGTTACTGCTATAACATGATTGTTCCCACCCTTTGGGTTAGCTACCATATCACTCGGTAGAGCCCCCTTAGGGCGAGTATTCAAAGACTGTGAGATTTGGCCTGGCTGAACCTCCAAATTTTTGATTGAAGTGTTGTGAGATGCCAACTGCGCACTGGAGTCAGCATTCTTTTTCATCATCTGTTCAAACATCATTTCAATTCTCCCCATGTCATTGTTGGAAGAACTAGGACCCTGGGATGGAAAAGGCGGTGGATTGCTCGGTTGTTGATACATTGGGGGCCTTTGAAAGCCTTGCCCCTGATTTCCCTGGTTGTTGTTCCATCCACCCTGGTTGTTGTTTCCACCCCAATTGTTGTTGTTGCCCCAGTTTCCTTGATTGTTCCGATTGTTGTTTTGATTGCCCCAATTTGGATTTTGATTATTGTTTCCCCAATTGTTGTTCCCTTGTTGTTGATTGTTCCAATTGTTGTTGCCTTGTTGTTGGTTACCCCAATTGCCTTGGGATCTCCATTGTTGCTGTTGGTTAGAAGAATTGCCCCTTTGGCCTTGATAATTATTCACGTATTGTACCTCTTCATTCTGCCCATCATAACCATCATCTTGGAATCCACCACAATCATTGTCAAATTGATCCGAACTCCCTTGGTTTTGTTTACCTCTTTGTCTTCTATTGTTCACTAGCATGTTGACACCCTCCATGGCATTCACTTGGCGAGGATTTTGAACTTGTTGTAACTGTGCCTTTGCTAATTGGTTCATTGTTGTTGTAAGTTCAGCTATAGCCTGCCCATGGTCATGTATTGTGAAAGTGAGTGACCGTGGGGTCACCCTGTGGCACATTGTCCCTACTTTGCCAAGCGGAGGACGTGTCAGCCATCTCGTCAAGAATAGCACAAGCTTCATCATAAGGCAGCTTCATGAAATTACCCCCAGCCAGTTGATTCAATATGCATTGATTCGTTGTGTTAATTCCCCGATAGAAGGTATGTTGAATCATCGCCTCGGTCATATCATTGTTGGGGCATTCCTTCACCATGGTTCTATATCTCTCCCAAATCTCGTGTAATGGTTCGGTGGGCTCCTGCTTGAAAGCTAATATACCATCCCTCAATGCTGCCATGTGCCCCGGTGAGAAAAACTTGGCAATGAACTTATCCGCCAACTCATCCCAAGTAGTGATGGAATGGTTGGGAAGTCGCTCAAGCCAATCCAATGCCTTCCCTCTAAGTGAAAATGGGAAGAGTCTCAACCGAAGTGCATCCTCGGACACATTGGTTTGCTTGCTCCCCCAACAGGTATCCACGAACCCCTTGAGATGTTTGTAAGCATTCTGAGTGGGAGCACCAGTGAAATACCCTCACTACTCCAACAATGTCAGCATCACATTAGTAATTTGGAAATTGCCTGCCCGAATCCGGAGCGGGACAATTGCACTAGCATAGCCTTGGTTGGGAAGAACTCGAGGAGCCACTCTTGGATGTGGCGGAGGAGGGTCTGGAATATTTTCATTTGCATTGGCCTGGCGGCCTCTACGTTGTCCTTGAGGTACAAGAGGCACCTCATCATCTCCGATATCATCTACCTCTTCCCCCGCAACCACATTTCCAAGAGGTTCATTGTTGTTTGCTGCCATTTTGTACCTGGAGTTGTGACACACACAAATTAGTAACGCAGAAGGAAAGAAGAACAATACACAAAACTATTTAGATAGATAGCCAAGACCGTTAGCTCCCCGGCATGGCGCCAAAAAGTGATCGAGGCCAACCCTGTACTACTATAAAGCAGCAAGAGTGGTCGAAGCAGCTTTTACCTGAGAAGGTCGGATCGATTTTCACAGGGAGCTAGAGATTGGAATTGAGTTTCTATCTATATTGGAGTTGCGTAATTGTTCCTATTACACTTCTAAGCATTTTTGGTTTTTATATTACTTCTAAATTTATACTACTAAAATGCTAAATTAAAGCTAAGTTAAGACTATTGAAGGTTGTCTAAATAGTTAAAAGGCACTAGGGGAGTGACTTTCTCCTAGGTGGATACTTGA